>NC_053431.1:35492240-35792240 GCF_007990345.1 Gossypium hirsutum | reverse complement strand
TAAGCTCATAGGGTGATGTCGGGATTACCAGTCTAGGCTAAATCCTTTACAGCGAAAAACACCCATAGTGAGCTTGGATCTGAATTAACAGTCCAGGCTAAATTCAGACCCTAGTCGGATTACACGTCCGAGCTAAATCCACAATGCACATATATTCTTCGAGAGGCTCGATCGCTCATGCAACACCTGTCTGAGCTAGATCCTTCCAATATTTGAGATAAATCAATTACCCGTCCGGGCTAAATTCTTTTCTGCAACACATGCAGGATCTCAAGGCATATAAGTCATGGTATATCCATCAAATTTTCCTTTTTGACTTCCACAGTGACAAACACCCGTAGTGAGCTCGGATCTGAATTACCAGTCTAGGCTAAATTTTGACTCTAGTCGAATTACCCGTCCGGGCTGAATCCACAATGCACACGTATTCTTTGAGAGGCTCAATCACTCAAGGAATACCCTTCCGGGTTAGATCCTTCCTATATTTGAGATCAATGGATTGCTCGTCCTTGCTAAATCCTTTTCTAGAACACATGCAGGATCTCAAGTCATGTAAGCCATGGTTTATCCATTGAATTTCCCTTTTTGACTTCAACCGGGACATTTATTATCATTTCATTATTATTAACATACTTCATGGATTTTCATGCCATCATTATAAACAATTATCATACATTCATAACACATATAACTAGGCATATTAATAGTTTACTTAAAGTTATTCGAACTTACCTGGTATCAAATTCGGTTTTGCATCTCTGTTATTCCGAAACCTTTCATTTTCCTCGATCGACCTCTGAAATTTGTTCCTCGGGTTCTATAATAATAAAAATGAATCATTAATACCTCACATTATACTTTTCGAGTCTAAATTTCACTTTGGAAAAAATGACCGTTTTGCCCCTAACCTTTCACATTATTTACGATTTAGTCCCTAGGCTCGTATGATGAAATGCATGAATTTTCTACATTACCCAAGCCTAGACGAATGTTCTTTCCTCTTATGGCAGCCCACAATTTTTGATTATTTCACATTTCTACCACATATTTTTACACCTTTTGCAAAATGGTCCTTTTAGGGGTTTTTATGGAAATCACATAGAAAAAGATGTTTAACACACATCCAACTTTCATATTCCTCCATAAATCATCAAAGAATAAACATGTCACACATGGGTCACTTTACATACATGAATCCTAACTCAAAATATGGGTAGAAATGGAGAGAGTAAGTTACTGGGATTTCAAAAATACGAAGAACATTAAAAATGGGGCTTTGGAGCACTTACAATTGAGCTTGAAAAGTGAAGAAACCCTAGCTATGGTGGTTCTCAAATTTTGGCAGCAAGGTGGAGAAGATGAGCTGAGTTTTGGCTTATTTTCCCATTTTATTTCATTAATTAGCGAAATGACCAAAATGCCCTTAAGCCCTTTCTTTCAAATTTTACCCATACAATGTCCTTTTTTGTCCAAACACTTAGAAATTGGGAAAATTCCTCTTTAAGGACTTCTAATTAATAATCTAAAGCAATTTCATACAAATTACTTTTAGAATCCAAATTTTGCACTTTATTCAATTCGATCCTTAATTTCCAATTGGACACCTTACTCATAGAATTTCTTCATGTAACACATGCATATACTAATATTCTAGACCTCATAATAATCATAAAATAAATATTTCAACGTCAAATTTGTGGTCTCAAAACCACTGTTCCGACTAGCCCCTATTTTGGGATGTTTCATTTCTCCCCCTTTAGGGACTTTTGTGCTCGAAAGTCTTACCAGTAAATAGTTTCGGATATTTGCTTCTCATGGTTTCTTCTGCTCCTATGTAGCCTCTTCCACACCATGTTGATTCCATAAGACTTTTACCAAAGCCATATCTTTATTTCTCAGCTGTTTGACTTCACGAGCCAAAATCTTTACAGGTTCTTCACCATAGGTCATGTCCGATCTAATTTCGATCTCCGTTGATGAAATCACATAAGAGGGGTCTGATCGATATCGCCTTAACATAGATACATGGAATACATCATGAATCTTTTCCAGTTCTGGTGGTAATGCCAAGTGATAGGCTAATGTTCCAACTCTTTCAGTGATCTCGTATGGTCTGATAAATCGCGAACTCAGTTTGCCCTTTTCGACCAAATCTCAATACCTTTTTCCATGGACATACTTTCAAGAATACTTTATCTCCGACTTGGAACTCAATCTCTTTTCTTTTCAGATCAGCATATGACTTTTGTCTATTCGATGCCGCTGTTAAGCAATCATGTATCACTTTAAGCTTTTCATTAGTTTCCTTGATTAGATCACCTCTGTGAATCTGACTCTCCTTGAGTTCTGTCCAATAAAATGGAGTTCGGTACTTTCTGCCATACAAGGCCTCATAAGGCACCATCTTCAAACTCATTTGAAAACTGTTGTTGTAGGCGAACTCTACCAATGGCAGGTATTTTTCCCAGCTGCCCTGAAATTCAAGGATGCAACATCGTAACATATCTTCAAGAATATGAATCATTCGTTCGAACTGACCATCGGTCTGTGGATGAAAGGCTGTACTAAAACTCAACCTAGTACCCAAGGCTTCTTGTAACTTCTTCCAGAATCTCGAAGTGAATCTCAAGTCTCTGTCTGAAATAATCGATACAGTACCCGTGTAATCTCACAATTTCATATATATACAAATCGGCCAACTTGTCAAGTGAATAATCTATCCTTACCGGAATAAAATGATCCGACTTTGTCATCTTATCAACCACAACCAATATAGCATCTTTCTTTTTCGGGGTCAATGGTAATCCTATCACGAAGTCCATGGTGATTCTGTCCTACTTCCATTCGGGGACCATCACAGGCTGTAGTAAACCAGAAGGTACTTGATGTTCAGCTTTGTCTTGCTGACATATCAAGCATTTCGATACAAATTCAGAGATGTCTCTTTTCATGCCATCCCACCAGTATATTTTCTTCAAATAATTATACATCTTGGTACTTCCCGAATAAATAGACAAACGGTTATCATGTTCCTCTTGCAGGATTTTTCGAATAATTTCATCATTCTCGGTACGCAAACTCTGTCTCTGAACATCAAGCATCCATCAGAACTAATCTGAAAGTCTAATTCATTCCCCAACTCACATTGAGCTCTTTTAGCTTGTAGGACACTATCATTAGTCTGAGCATCATAAATTTCCTGAAGAAATGTCGACCTAGCCCTTAGCTCTGCCAAAACTGAACCATCATTAATCAACGCCAATCGAGTGTCCATGGGCCTTAGTGCAAAAAAATATTTTCTATTTAACGCATCAGCGACCACATTCGCCTTTTCCGGGTGATAATCGATGATCAGCTCGTAATCTTTAATTAGTTTTAACCATCTCTGCTGTCTCAGATTCAATTCTTTTTGAGTTATCAAATACTTCAAACTATTGTGGTCCGTGAATATACGACAAGTCTCACCATATAAGTAATGCCTCTAGATTTTTAAGGCAAAAATAATGGCGGCAAGCTCTAAGTCATGCGTCAGATAATTCTTCTAGTGTGGCTTCAACTGCCGCAAAGCATAGGCTATCACCTTGCCATCTTGCATAAGTACACAACCCAGTCCATTTAAGGACGCATCACTGTAGACCACAAACTCTTTTCCCGGCTTAGGCAATACTAAAACTAGAGCTTCAGTCAGCAATATCTTTAACTTCTTAAAACTCTGCTGACATTTTTCTGTCCATTGAAACTTCACGTCTTTCTATAGTAACCTCATCATTGGAGTCACTATCATAGAGGATCCTTTAACAAATCTTCGATAGTAACCGGCTAAGCCCAAAAAGCTTCTAACCTCAGCTACATTTTTAGGTGGTTTCCATTCAACGATGGCAGAGATCTTACTTGGATCAACTTGGATGCCATCACCCTAAATAATATGACCCAAGAACCCTACTTCTTGGAGCCAAAATTCACTCTTGCTAAACTAAGCATACAATTGTTTTTCTAGTAAATTCTGCAACACAGTTCTCAGATGCTTCGCATGCTCTGTCTCATCCTTGGAATAAATCAAAATGTCGTTAATGAACATGACAACGAACTTGCCTAGGTATGGCCAAAATATCCTATTCATTAGGTCCATAAATATGGTCAGTGCATTGGTTAAACCAAATGGCATGACAAGGAATTCATAGTGACCATACCTCGTTTTGAAAGCTGTTTTAGGCACATCCAATTCCTTAACTCTGAACTGATAGTAGTCGGATCTCAGGTCTATCTTAGAGAACACAGTGGCTCCCCTCAACTGGTCGAACAAATCATCGATTCTTGGAAAAGGGTATTTATTCTTAATAGTCACCTTGTTCAGTTGCCGATAATCTATGCATAGCCTCATCGAATCATCCTTCTTCTTTACAAACAATACGGGAGCACCCTAAGGCAAAAATCTCGGCCTTGCGAAACCTTTATTTGTCAGTTCTTGCAACTGTGCTTTTAACTCTTTCAACTCGATTGGTGCCATCTTGTACGGAGCAATAGAAATAGGAGTTTTTCCTGGCACTAGTTCAACACCAAACTCTATCTCTCTATCAAGAGGTAGTTTGGGTAATTCTTCTGGGAACACGTCTGGATATTCACATACTATTGATACAGACTCAATCTTCAACTCTGTTGCTTTAGTATTCAGTATAAAAGCAAGGTAGGCTTCGTACCATTTTCTCATATATCTTTGAGCAACTATTGTTGTGATTACAACCAACGGAGTATCCAACTCTCTTGAGTCAACCCGTAGAATCTTACCTTATGGGTACTTCAATTCAATATACTTGCCACCATAATTTACAATTACATCATTAGGGCTAACCAATCCATTCCAAGTATTACATCAAACTCATCAAATGGAAATAACATAAGGTTACCTGAAAAACAGTGACCCTGAATCGTCAAAGGACACTTCTTACAGACTTTATCGACCAAGACTAACTTGCCTACTGGGTTTGACACTCTAATTATAAATTCCGCAGGTTCAATGGATATATTCATGCTAGAAACCAATCTCATGCAAATGTATGAATGCTTCGATCCAGGATCAATTAAGGTAACAACACAAGTGTTAAAAAGAGAAAAAGTACCCATGATGGCGTTAGGAGCATAGGCTTCCTTTCGAGCATGTATTGCATACGTTCTTACCGGGGCTCAAGTCTCTGATTTTGCAGTGTCTTTGGCTGTAACCTGACTCCCACTAGCACTTCCAGGATATCTCAGATGTCTACCTCGTGGAATAAGAGCACTCGATTTTAGGGCTACTTCCACCTCTTTATCAGTTCGCTCTGGGTAGTCTCTGAGGAAGTGGTCAAGAAACCACATCTATAGCACGTACCACTCCTCACCCGACACTCTCCGAAGTGAAATTTATTATAGCTTTTACACTTTGGCTTTTGGTCATCTACACTCCCTACACTAGTCACCATAGGGGAGGGAGACTTCTAATTATGTCATTTGGAGCCTCTTGCTCTACCCGAATATCCTATCGATGAAGTGGAGCGTTCATGTTGACTCATTGATTTCTTTATGGGAAATGGGAGCATCTTACCATTGGATCTCTTATTCACAACTCGAGCTTCTCTCTTAGCTTGCTTCCTTTCATTATTGAGCTCTTTGGCCTTTTTGGCCCGATCAGCTAATGCAGTAAACTTTCGTATCTCAAGAATCCCAATCAATAGCTTGATTTCCTCATTCAGACCTGCCTCAAAGCATTTACAGATTTCTAACTCTATTTGAACCCATTCAGTCGCATACTGACTTAGCCTTACAAACTCCCTTTTGTATTCCGCTATAGTCTTATTTCCTTGTTTGAGTTCCAAGAACTCCTTTCACTTCGAGTCTAAGAACCTTTGACTAATGTATTTCTTCTTAAACTCCACTTGGAAAAATTCCCAAGTAATGTTTTCCTTTGGTACCACTGAAGATACAGTCTTCCACCAGTGGTATGCAGTATCCTTTAGGAGAGATACAACACACTTTAAACACTCCTGAAGTGTACACAATAATTCATCCAACACTCGTCTAGTATTCTCGAGCCAAAACTCGACTCGTTAAGCATCATCATCAATCTTAGCTCTAAATTCTTCAGCCCCATACTTTCTAAGCCTGTCCACCAGGGCTTTACCAACTTTTACAGGTGCCATACCTCGTGGCACTTCCTCATTAGGTCAGTTAGGGGGCGGGGGAGGTCGTGGTATGTTAGGACGATTCCTCAAATAATTCCCAAACCATTCATCCATCATGTCAAAGAAGGCGACTCTAGCCTCTTTTTGGCCATCGGGCATAGGCCTTCTACTACTACTAGAAACAACTCGTTGTACAGAAGTTGGAGCATGGCTCTTGGCTCCCTCGGACTCATCTTGTGGATGGTTGGAAAACATTTACTATATTCAAAGACAATTATACATTTAGGAGATATCACACTATCACGTTCGTATAATGGCATGTATAGCTAAACTCGATACACTCTACGGTAGTCCTAGAACTAATTAAATTGTAGCTCTGATACCACTAAATGTAACACCCCTTACCTATACCCGAGAATGGGATCAAGTGCGAGGCGTTACCAGACATGTACTCAAACATTTTTGAGAAATACGGGTTATAAAATTTCATTTCACTTTGAACCCAATCAACCAACATCTTAGTGTCCCTATTATGGGCGTATGAGGCCCAAAACATACATTGAGAAATGTCCAAGACTAAACCGAGGACCTGGGAAAATTCTTGAAAATTTTTCTAAGTTAAGCCTCACACGCCCGTGTGCTTTGGGACACGCCCATGTCCCCTACCCGTGTGGAATTAATTGAATTTATTTTCTATTTCAAACCTACAGGGGTTTTCACACTGCCAAGCACATACCCTTGTCCTTCACACGGCCTAAACACGCCTGTATCCAACAACTCGAGCATTTTGTTTATGACGTCAGCAAGGATTTAGGGGCACATGGCCAAGACACATGCCCGTGTGCTAGGCCATGCCCTCTACACAGTTGAGACACACAGTCGTGTCTCTAACCGTGTGTTTACTACCATGCATTTTGACCTAATATTTTTAGGTGAAGGGGACACACGGCCATTTCACACACCCATAGGGTGGTCCTTGTGTCACACACGGCTTAGACACACGCCCGTGTGTCCACTCGTGTGGATCTTGTTAGGCTAATTTCTAAGCCTTAGGTCACCCTCTAATAACCATATCCACTTATAGTTTTCAATAACACTTAAAATGGTCTAATTATACACTTAAATGACTTTAATATACGTTATTGCTTGTAAACCTCATCTCATTGATTTTTATACATGCTAGGTTGTCCCCTTTGTCTTAAGGATTTCCATGACCTGTGACTCAATTAGGATTGGCTCGTTATCTTAACTCATTTCCAAAAATGTGGCCTAACCACCTCATGTGACTTGGTCATGCTACATATGACTAATTGTAATACACCATATTTAATCATTACAAGAACATGGGAACATAACATGCATAATTTGGTAGGTTATAACTTATGCCAACATAAGCCAATTTCCATGGCCATATACAAGTGAATATATATACTTTTAGAAGCCTTCATGTTGGATAATCAAATGACACATATAACAAAATAACAACAGGCCTATACATGCCATTAAACGAAATAAGAGTATCTATACTTTTAGAAGCTAGACAAGATGATAGTGTGTTGGCTCTCCAATCGTCTCCCAATCTTCGCGAGTCCACGAGCTCTATAAGATAGGGAAAAGAGAGGGGTAAGCATTTACATGCTTAGTAAGCCCGAATAACTGGAAAGTAAACTTACTGATTAATTAGCATGCATCCGTATTAGGCAATAAAACCAATAAGCATGAAATAGTTTCCCTATCACATGCACTCAATCAACAAGTTAGTCTTATAACAATGCACCATGTCATTTGTCTTAGATGAGTTCATCATTCAACATTTTCATTTTTATATCTCATGTTAATCTCGTTGAGTTTCTCGGAAGTCTCAGTGGATTCTTCATTTACCATCAAGTCATAAGAGCAATCATCTCAAGTATGCACTCCTACGAACCTCACATCATACGGGGAGATTACCAGTCCAGGCTAAATCCCCCGCAATGTAAACTCACAGGGTGATGTCAGGATTACCAGTCCAGGATAAATCCCTTACAGTGACAAGCACCCGTAGTGAGCTTGGATCTGAATTACCAGTCTAGGCTAAATTTTGACTCTAGCCGAATTACCCGTCCGGGCTGAATCCACAATGCACACATATTCTTTGAGACGCTCAATCACTCAAGGAATACCCTTCCGGGTTAGATCCTTCCTATATTTGAGATCAATGGATTGCTCGTCCGTGCTAAATCCTTTTCTAGAACACATGCAGGATCTCAAGTCATGTAAGCCATGGTTTATCCATTGAATTTCCCTTTTTGACTTCAATCGGGACATTTATTATCATTTCATTATTTTTAACATACTTCATGGATTTTCATGCCATCATTATAAACAATTATCATGTAACACCCCTATCCCATAACCGTCGCCGGAATAGGACGAGACGTTACCAGAAAATTTGGAAGCAGATTAAAACAGTAAAATTTTGAACATTTTTTTTTCTTTCGTGAATAAAGATTGTTCATTTAATTAAATTCTAAACACAAACAAAGGTCAAACTTATAACTTATAAAAGTAGACTTCCAAAGGATGTCATATTCGCATGGCTTATAAACAATAGTTATGATATCATTCTAGTATAAAATATCCTATACATGCCATAAGCTAAATCCAAATCACAAGGTTTCCATAATAGTAGATAGTGTGATGAAGTACTGACGATCCCCGAGCTGGTAATCAGAGTCCACAATCTATAAAACAAAGAGAAAAGACAAACGGAGTAAGCTTACATAAGCTTGGTAAGTCTTAAGTAAAACGATAATTTTGCAGAATCAAATTCAATTATCATTTATCGCTCGATTTTTTTTCTAATCAATGAAGTCAATCTAGAGCTCCATAACGAACTATAATTTCAATAACCACATCATTTAGTTACCAGAAATTATTTCATGATAATGACCAAAGTGGTCAAATATTCGTATGCTCACAAGGTACACTTAGCTCATAAATACACTCCAATCTAAATGCCTCTATTATAGTTTAATCGAATACATTCTTATGGCATAACACATTGACCAACTGTATCATAGTCACATGGACTGTGGTCACATTTGCATTCATACACTTATTCACATATGCATCGCTTTGTATACTTTTGATCTAATCCGAATTGAAAATCACATACGAGTGCCTGATACATACCTGGCCAACTTAATGTATTGAACATCTTTAACTGTCGTTTCATTACTAAGCCTCATCATCTTAGACCTTGCAGAAACCCCGTTTAACAATATCAAGAGATCTCACCATTCCGTCAAATAGTTCAAACCTCATGCACGCATATATAGTTTATCTATTTCTTCCAAATTTGATTCACATAGTCTTTCGCATCTAGAAACCTCATATCTACTTCTAATTCAATCAATCAAACTAAAACATAATACTTTTACCACGTTTAGTTTCCATATTTAGAAGCACATAGTAATATCATAATCTATCATGAATAGATTCATAGAGTCAGTACTCATTTTACATAACATATACTCTTTCAATAATCATAATCACTTGCTCAAACGTACTCGTTTCATGCACATACATGAATATATATATATATAAAAAAACTTAATTCCTTATTTCATAATCGCATCAAAACTTTCGAGTATTTCAACGTGGCATGTATTGAATTACAGTATGGGTACTCAAAGAACCAAACATAAACCTTATCACATATACGTAGGTTGACAAAATACAGTCCTTCCCTTGCATTTGTACATCTAGCCGAATACAATTTATTCTCAATTTGTAAGGCCCTTTTGGCCGAATATGCACAATTACATATATAAATCTCAGCACATACTTTTCTTTACTTAAAGCTCATACGATAAATTTAAATCGAATACTTTGTCATACTAACAACCATTGACCGAATAGATTATTCCCTTATTCAAAGATATAATAATCAATCACATATACGTTTTTCTTGAATGCTAGTGATTCACTTTGAGGTAAACTTACAAATGAGGAGGTAATATGTATCTAAACATCTTAAATGTATAGTACTTACTTGATGGTAGCTCATTGCGAACATTCAAGATCATAATCTTACTTAATTCACCAGCATTAAGCCTGCGGGACTTTAAACCCAGATACAATCCCAGCATGAAGCCAGCGGGTCCCTAACCCGGATGCAATCTTAGCACAATTCATTGAATATATATTTATATTTTTACTAACTTTGGCCTCATTAAATATCTAATATTGCACACTTTTCACAATTGGTCATTCGACCTTATCACATATTCACTTACACATATATCACATTGGCCATTCGGCCTTATCACATATACACACTTTCACATTCATCACATTGGCCATTCGATCTTAAGCTAGATATTACGCCTTGTCATTTTATTTCGTCTTAGGTACAAAATCACATAAGTAAATTGATTCAAATACGTAAAATTTTCCATTCGGCCTTAGAACATATCATGGCCACGTCATATTTTTCAATTTAGTCATTTCTATAATAGTATCCATTAATCAAAACTCAAAATAAGTTTAATTACTTAGAGACTTACCTCGAATGTCGTCGAACGACTACGGATCGGCTATTTGGTTAGTTTAGCTTTTCCCTTATCCGAATTAGGCTCCTTAAGCTCTTGAGCTTAATCTAAAACAAATTTAACTTATTAAAATCCCATTGTGCTTGCTTATGGCCGAATACCACAAGAAATTTAATAGGCCATATAACTATTTTTAGCTCAATATAAAATAATCGTACACATCTTTAATCACCTTAAACAAATTACTAAGTATTATAGAAAATCAAAGCATACTCATCGTTAGCCTTATTCGGCCATCTCAATACGTTCTAAGTGACCATATGTATATACGTCTATACTAAAGTGCTTTACATTAATAGCACCATATCAACAATGTATAATGCTGACCCCTTTAAACCAATTATCCATACAAATATTATTTGTACACATTTCCTTACCTAAATTTCACATTCGGCAACCACTTAATCAACTTAACAAATTTTCTATACTTCAAAAGCACAAGTAAATATCATAATTTGTATCATTACATCGATTAAACTAAATCATGCATTAGCTTTTAGCACATTCGGCCATTAAAGAGACAACCCAATTAACATTCAAACCTTTTTTTAAGCTTAGATTTCCCAAAGCCGAATATCACATAAAAACCTTTAATACACATGCAAAGTTTACACTTTACCTAATTATACATATACTAATAAACCGAATATTATTTAAACAACCATTTGAATTGTAACGCCCCACACCCGAGACCGTTTCCGGAGTCGAACACGAGGTGTTAACGAACTTAATTCATTTATTTTCACAGTTCATTTTAAAATTTCCAGACAAGCTGGCTAACTGCGTCACTACCACCTTAAAAATCATATCTCGAGTTCCAAAACTCGAAAACTGATTCCGTAAATTTTCCCTGAAACTAGACTCATATTTCCATCTACAAATTTTTTTCTATAAATTTTGGTTGGTTCAATTAATACAGTTTATTAGTTAAAGTCTCCCCTGTTTCAGGGTTTGACTACTCTGATCTTCATGCATTACGACTTAGATATCTCCCTGTACAGGGTTTCAATACTTATTCCGTTTGTCTCTAATGAAAATAGACTCAAAAAGGAATCTGTGCATATAAAGAATGACTTCTAATTATTTCTGGTTAATTTATGGTAACTTTCCAAAGTCAGAACAGGGGATCCAGTAACCGTTCCGGCCCTGTTTCACGAAAACCTAAACATCTCATAAAATACGGCTCATATGGTCATTTCGATTCTTCCATATGAAAATAGACTCATCAAGGTTCGATTAAATAATTTATTCATTATTTAATTACATTCCTACTATTTTTAGTGATTTTCCCAACTTACATCACTGCTGCTGTCAGCATCTATTTTAAGGTAGATTTTACCTATTTCATAATTTTCCATGAATCAACTAGCAAATTGACATACATTATTTTCAAGGGAAATCCCGATTAGCCATGACGTACGTAGCACCAATAGGACCATGATCGGCCATTCCAATGGCTAGCCATTACCAAACATTTCCATACCACTTAGCAACCATATCACAAGACCATCTTAACTCATTTCTCATCTTGTTAACAAAAACATAGTAAAGCAAATCTTTATACACAATTATTATCAATTCATCCATCCACTAGGGACTTAGCCTAACATTCAATAACAACTCCTCCTTTATCAATTACATATTCGGCAAGAACATGGTAACTTATACTACATCAATTTTAAGTACATAAATTACTCAAACATAATCAAATTCACATTCGGTCTTGGTACATAATAAGGTAGCCGATTCTTTTCCCTTAGCACCCAATGCTCACATATGCTCATTTGTATAGTTCAAACACTCATCTACCATTGTTCATCTAAATTTATCATGAAACAACAACCATCACCCTTATTAATTACCATAGCCGAAACCCTACTCATTCCCACAATCAAAATTCAACATGGGTTACTAAAATAACTTGATACCTCATTCAAGATTAACCAAAATTTCAAGAATTAACATAACTTCTTACCTTAATGCTCACTTAAGATGACCTAATGCCTTTCTCCCATCTTCCTCTTTACATTCGGCCAAGAAGAAAGAAACTCAAGCTTTTTTTTTTCATCACCCTTCATTTCCTTATTTCAATTACTTTTTCCCTTATTTATTTATTTATGTTATATAATATAAAGCTACTAACTAATAATTAATACATATTGCATGTATATAACCCATCATGGCCGGCCACTACTTGTCATAGGTGGAAATTTGACATGCAAACCCATTATTTTCATAACATGCACTAATAGATCCTTATAGATTAACCTATCACATTTCAAAAGTGTCACACATAAGTCCTATTAACTAAATTCACATGCAATTGACTAAATTCAAACATGAAATTTTCACACATGCATATATACACATAATAAGCATCAAATATGACGGTTAATTATTTTTGTGACTCGGTTTTGTGGTCCCGAAACCACTTCCCGACTAGGGTCAATTTAGGGCTGTCACAACTCTCCCCCACTTAAGAAATTTTCGTCCTCGAAAATTTCTACCGATGCATGGTTTAGGATAACGTCCTCTTATTGAATTATATCCATATAAACATTAGCTCATCGATAGCAATTGTAATTCATTACTGATTTCGCATCGATCTATAAAATTATTTTCTTATCTTAAAACAAATACATAAACATTTCTACAAGTATGCACATATATCTCATTTTCTTGATTTCATAAGCAATAATCACTTAATTTAATTCACAAATGCATTTCAAATACATATTAAGCACATATTAACATGTATAATTCACATCATCAACCCACATATTTGTAACTCACATTTTCATTCATGTATAAGCTGTAACCTGACCGAAAGTACACACATACTCAAACATCACAATAAATATCCTTTATAACTCCATCATATCTCACTATTCAACTTAACCTATTTCCAACAGAAAATCAACTTCCACATACCTGAACATTGAATTCATTTAGCACATTCAATCACCGTTAACGATACCCGTATACAATCGATTAGGCATAAAGCCTCATATAGTATACCGGCATGGGATTTATTTTAGCACATAACCCATATATTCAAAATTATCAACATTCATCAAAAATTCTTACAGGCTTTCAAATGTCGAACTTAATCGAAATAACTTCTTGAACATGATTAACAAAAATAGGGGTCATTTAGCAATAGCACATATGACTTCATATACCAAGCATCCCATAAACTAAATCCGTAACACATTTATAACATGAATTCATTTCTTAACAACATATCTACCATCTTAAATCAATGCATTCGTCCCATACGAGGTCTTACATGAATCTTGTTTTACTCACTTAATGTCTACTGACCGATCTCGCACACATGCTCGATTGAAGAACTCGCACTCTCAGTGCCTCTAATCATTTGCACACATAGTGCCCCTATTCATTTGTTGTTACACATTGAAATGACTTAACCAAGTCTATAAACATCATGTATGTACACTTTTAAACATATCCTTTCATTTAACTTTGAATTTGTATAGTAATGAACACTTAAACTTTGCTCAAATTACCGGCACGAAGCCTACTAGGCACGAAGGCTCGAATACACATCACCAGCATGAATGCTCTTCGGGACCTAGCCCGGATATAACACCAGCACGAATGCTCTTCGGGACTTAACCCTGATATAACTTCAGCACGAATGCTCTTCGAGACTTAGCCCGGATATAACACCAGCACGAATGCTCTTCGGGACTTAGCCCGGATATAACACCAACACGAATGCTCTTCGAGACTTAGCCCGGATATAACACCAGCACGAATGCTCTTCGGGACTTAGCCCGGATATAACACCAGCACGAATGCTCTTCGGGACTTAACCCTGATATAACTTCAGCACGAATGCTCTTCGAGACTTAGCCCGGATATAACACCAGCACGAATGCTCTTCGGGACTTAGCCCGGATATAACACCAACACAAATGCTCTTCGAGACTTAGCCCGGATATAACACCAGCACGAATGCTCTTCGGGACTTAGCCGGGATATAACACCAGCACGAATGCTCTTCGGGACTTAGCCCGGATATAACACCAGCACGAATGCTCTTCGGGACTTAGCCCGGATATAAAACTAGCACGAATGCTCTTCGGACTTAGCCCGGATATAACTCCAGCACGAATGCTCTTCGGGACTTAGCCCGGATCATCGGCGAGACCTTTAGCTCGGATGAAATCTCCACAAGAAGCCAGCGGGTCTTACCCCGGGCATAATCTCAAGTTTCATGTATAATTAATCACATGGTACAACATTTCACATAAATCATCACATTTGTAATTCATTTGCCTCATTCGCATATAGACATATAACATGCACCTTAACTTTATGTCGTAAATATCATTCGACTCTAATACGTATATACTTCTTTTACTAAACTTTCAGCTCATTAGGCAAATACACATAAGCATATATCCCCAATCTTTTCCTTTGTTTAATTCTCTAATAGCCATTCGGCTACATATCAAACATGGCCCATTTTGTAATTAGGGATCCTTTAATGGTAAATAGCCCATTTTGTAATTAGTGGACAAAAAATGGACATGGCATGGTATGTTTTTATTTATTTTTCATTAAGGGTATTTTAGTAATTTGGCAAATAAAGCCAAAATAACTAAGAAAAAGATGTCATCTTCTTCATTTTTCTCATGCCATAATCGTATATGGAGATAGAAGACATGGCTAGGGTTTGTAAAACTTCCAAGCTTGACTGTAAGTCCATCTTTGCCCCGTTTTTAATGTTCTTTGCATTTTTGAAATCCTCGTAGCTCGATTTACCCATTTCTACCATTAATTTGAGCTAGAGTTCATGTTTAAAAATTTACCCATATGTGACATTCATGCATTTTGATGTCTAATGGTAGAAAATGAGTGTTGGGTCTTAGATAAACAACTTTTGCTAAGCGATTTTATGTGAAAACGAGTAAAACGACATAATCGGTAAAAATACCTAATGTTCATAAGTACATGTTAGAGTGAGAATTTGATGTTGTTATAGAAGGGAAAAATGATCAGCATGTCATAAAACATAAGAAAATTGGATGAAGTTTTATTTCCGAACCTTTGGGCAAAAGTGCAAATATGTAAAAGTTTAGGGGTCAAAATGAAAATTTGTAAAAATATGATTTATGGACCCATTTGAATAATGTGAGTAATAAATGAGCTATATTTGTAATGTTAGATCAAGAAAATCGAGATTCGGGCTAAAATCGAGAAAATACCAAGTAGTGGACTTAAATGGTAAAAATGGCCATTTTCGTATACGAGGTAAGTTCATATGATTTTTAACAATGCAATGTGTATTTTAATGTTATTTCTTTGATAGTATATGAGATGTAAGTTTATATGTAAATAATGTATTATTTTATTATGTTATAATATTGTGCAATTAATGGACACAAATAGTGATTTGTGGTTGATGAATTGAGATTAAATGAGGAAATATCGGTTGAACCTTCAAAATGGAAAAACGTGGTGCTAAGTGGATATACCATGGTTATATGTGTAACGTGGTGCTAAGTGGATATGCCACGGTTACATATATCGATTCATTAACATGGTGCTAAGTGGATATACCACGGTTAAACATGTAACGTGGTGCTAAGTGGATATGCCACAGTTATACATGTTAATTTGAAAAGTGGCGCTAAGTGCGTATGCCAAAATTACATGTTAGCCCAATAGTGTGGTGCTATGTGCATATACCACTAAGTTTAGCATTAATTACGGAAGGTGGAGCTATGTGCTAAAACCACCGTTACTTTTCGAAGTGTTCACCAGGAGAAACAAGATTGCTAAATGAAATTTAACATAAAAAAATCTGGGATAATACCGGAATATGAATATGTGAGTTTTGAATTATGAGTTAGATATGCGATTGAATTTTTGATAAGATGAATATGGATAAGTATTATCTTGAAGGTTGATAATAAGAAATTTTAGTGAAGGAATGAAATTTCGGAAAAACAGTCTAAAACAGCAGCAGGGGGTGAATTTGAAAAATCACCAAAAATGGAATAAGTTTAACTAGAAGTGGAATGAGATATTAAATTAAAGCTTATTGAATCTATTTTCATATAAAAGAAACATAGAAAACAAAAAAAAATTTTATTTTGAGATATTTATATTTTTGTAAGACTGGTTCAGGCTGATTTCGTGATCCCCTATTCTAAATTGTAAAAATCATTAAAAATTGTAAAAAAATAGTTAAGGAATATAATTTATATGGTTGCATTCCTTATTGAATTTATTTTCATAATAAAGAAACTAGAATATCATTTGAATTTTTTAGGAAAGGATAACTAAATTTTAGTGAAGAGTGGTTAGAGCTGCTGAACCGCGAAACAGAGGAGACTTCAATGAATAAACTGTACTAATTGGCCCAACTAAAAATTCTGAAATTTTTATGGTAATAAGAAATGTGAGTCTAGTTTCTGGAAAATTAATGGATATTAATTTGGAATTCTTTAGCTCGAGTTATAAATAAATTACCGACCATGACTCGAGTAGACAGCTTGACCAGAATATGAATAAAAGTGTAATTATAGTTGTTTTACCTAAGGAAACATATTGGTAAATTGCTTATTAATTTCATATGGAATTACTACGCGTAAAGCTTACCCCCCTCTCCATTTCTTTTAGTATTGGCAGGTCAGCTCAGGGTTGGAGATTGTCAGAAGCAGCATCACACTATTAGAACGTTGATGTGAAGCGTCGATAAACTTCAAGTGTTTTCAAGTGAGTGACATGTATAGAGATTTAGTCTGTATGATAGTTGTTTGTATGATTTAGCCAAACGTATTGGCTTATTATGGTTAAATCGTATATAGCCATGTAATATGGTTTATATTCGATTATTGGTTTGTAAGTCTAATTGGTTATGCGTGCTTGATCCATTGCTTTATGATATGTGCATGTGAATGAATGTTTCAAAATAAAAATGAAATTTTATAGCCCGTATTTTAGTTGGATGTTTATATGTTTGTCCAGTAATGCCTCGTACCCTATCTCGATCTCGGGTACGGGTAAAGGGTCTTACATTGAGAGTTACACGGCCTGGCACACAGTGTTTGGCTAGGTCGTGTGACTCAACTGAGAGAGTTAAATGGGCATGGACACGGGCTAGGACACGGCTGTTTGTCCCTATTTCGATTATTACACAGCCTGATACATGAGCGTGTGTCTTAGCCGTGTGAGTCACACGGTCGTGTGACCCTTGGAGTTTAAATTTTCTAACTTTTTTCTGAACTTTCCAAATGTTTTCAATTTAGCCCCGATTGGTTTCTAAAGTGTTTTTAGGGCTTCGAGGGCTCAATTAAAGGACAATAAGCATGTGAATGAATGATTTAATTCATGATTTTATTAATGTATGAAATGTATGCTTTATGTTATATTTTTACGATAATGCTCTGTAATCCTATTTCGGGGACGGATACGGGTTAGAGGTGTTACGAACCAAGTAGTCTTTTCTGCTATCATCAAGCTCACATCTGTTGAGTATGGGCTCGCTCCAAATTAGAAAATTTTTCACAAAAATTACCAGTGGGTAATTTTGCAAATTCTTTAAACTTTTAGGCCAAGTTGTAAATAAGAAAAATATCACTAGAGATTTTTTGATATAATCTCTTCAGAGAATTTTCTCTTTACAACTTTCTCTTGAATTCAACTATGTGAAATAATGACCCAAAACTCTCTTTATATAGGGAGAGTTTAGAGAGTTCAATTATAATTAAACTTAATTACTTTAATATTAAATAATATAATACTTATCAAGATAAATATTAGATTAAATATAATATTAAGATAATCACTTTAATATTAAATTAATAAAATACTATTAAGATAAGTATTTAATTTAATTTAATATTAAATCTATTAAAACAATATTTTGTAATAGTTAATATGAAATTAAATTCACTGGTAGAGTCCCAGTAAGAGTGCAATTCTTCCACTCCTCAACCACAGAAGACTCATCCTCGACGACCATTTTCAAGCCATTAGAATGCCACCGGCACCCTTAGCTGGTTTGATTTTTACCGGTTGGTACGGGCCAGTGACGGCCCAATCAGTATGATCCAGCCACTGATTGGACCGTCAACCCGGTCTCACATACCAAGCCCGGTTCGACCAGTTTTTGGGTCTTGATCCATATTTTGGGCTCCTAGGCCCAATTTACGATCTCAGGTC
Organism: Gossypium hirsutum; assembly: GCF_007990345.1. Taxonomy (NCBI): domain Eukaryota; kingdom Viridiplantae; phylum Streptophyta; class Magnoliopsida; order Malvales; family Malvaceae; genus Gossypium; species Gossypium hirsutum. The sequence continues at coordinate 35,773,288 of NC_053431.1, read as the reverse complement.
CAATTTTCAAGTTCAATTACACATTGGGACAATTGACTGACTTGAAAAATAATTTCTAAAAATATCATATTAATTTAATTTAATTTGATTAATTTAATTTTACTTGATCAAAATTATTTTTTCCAGAAATCAGTTAGATTTTATAAATTAATTTTTCAAGAAAATTCTTCAATCAAAATTTCTAGTTGAATAATTCTTACGACCTCCCAATTTAATTCCACATCGGATAAATTGACTTAATTAAATTATTTCTAAAGTCGTAGAATTTCCTTCTAGTTCAAATATAGTTCAATCGAGCTTTTGAGTAAAATCCGTTCACTCAATGCAATTCTATTTTATCTCATTGTCACCATTGATTCTTCTTATTGATTAATATGATCTTTGTCAACAAATGACTTTGATAAATTGCTCATTCGAGAACAAGCAACCTATGGCCATATTACATATTTATCAATCCTCACAATGCCAATGAGAGGATATCGTTAAATCTTTAACTGAGCTATGAATTCCATTGTTGCTAGTAAAGCCATGCCATACGCAAGTCATGTACCCAACATATCGACTATCAGCTCGATCATCTTTAGAGAATAAGCCTCCACTTATATCGAAGCACATGAGCTATTTATGCATTGTCAGTGACTAACTCAAGATTTAGGTAAATCACACCATAAATGTCACAAGTGAGTTAATTCAGAAACAGATTTAGAACTAATTCATCTTGGGTCCAGTCCGATGTATCATTATTTCAATGAAAACATCTATGTTTCTACCCGTGGAATCAACTACTCTGATAGCCGGCTAGCCATCTCCTTAATTGGAATTGTAGATGACATAATAATCCTTCTCCATATTTGAATCAAATGCTCACTTTGATTTTTTTACAGGATTATAGACTCGTTTAGATTATCTATATAACAATTCATTTTTTAGTGAAATTGGAACAGTGGTTTCGGGACCACAAATCCAACCCAAAAACAAAATTTATTTTTATTTTATTAAATGGTCCATATTATGATAGACATGTCGAGTAAAAATTTTGATACGACCATTAAATAAAGGTAGGTAGATTTTTGGTGACTCATCCTTTGAAATTTAGAAAAAGGGCAAGGACTAAATTGGAATTTAAAAAATAAGTAATTAATTAAAAGATGAAAAAAAATATCATCTTATTTTCTCATCCTCTTCAACCTAAAATACATGGAACCTCTAGGAGAGAGAGAAGAAACTTTCATGGCCTAATTGGATCCGAACAACACAAATTCGAGGTTAGATCGAGGAAAAGAAATGGTTTCGGATTAGTAGAATTTATACGCGAACAAGTGTCGAGGTAAGTTCGTGTTACTTAATTTGGCATGTAAATATGTTTAATTAAATGTTGTGTTGTATGGAATGTGACTTATATTAATGTACATTACTTGAATGCAATAATGAGAAATTTAATACATGCATGATATGGTGAAAAAGGGTTAAGTCCCGATTGAATATTGAATTCCGATGAATATATGCGCTTCCTAAACTGAATAAGGTCCTGCATTTGTTGCGGACGAGATTTAGCTCTGATGAGTAATCCTATTGACCTTGTTATAGAAATGATTTAGCTCAGACAGGTAATCCGGATATAATACCTCTCAAGTATATGTTATGATTAGGGTTTAGCCTAGACTGGTAATCCTAAGTGAGCTCTTTTGAACATACGTTATATAAAGGATTTAGCTTGGACTGGGAATCCTATTATATGATATGTGGCTCGAGAGTGTGCTCCTTGATTAAGTGCCCTGATGGGTACCCTTGAATAAGAATTGACGGATTATTGAATTGTACACCTCAAGTGTACTACTTGAGCATCCATCGGAATTTTAATGATTTAACGGACATAAAACTCTTGACATGGTATGAGAATTATGAGATGAAATGATAATGAATTGAAAAGAAATATTGCATGATGAGCTCATCTATGTTTACTTGATTGTTATAAGGATTTTTGGTGACTAACTTGTTTGATTAAATGCATGTGTTTAGGCAATATAGCTAATGGATCAAAAACATGATATTGTATGCTTAGATTTAAATAACGAGATTGGTAAGTTTAGTTTCTGTTATACGAAACTTACTAAGTATGTAATGCTTAATTCGTTTTTTCCCTATTTTATAGTGTTCGGAAGCTTGCGAAGGTTGGAAGATCATTGGAGCATCGTCACACTATAGACTAGCTTATTTTGGGTATACATGGTAAAATCATTTTGGTATAATGGCATGTATAGGACAACTTGGTCGTTAGTGGCATGAAAATAATGTTTTTGTAACCTAGCCATTGGAATGGCTAGTAATGGCTTATTTTGGTATGATTAAGTAGGTTATTATGATATATTCATATGTGATATGTTAAGTATATGTGATCAAATGATGTTAATACCTAAGTTAATCCAAGGTAAGTTTATAAACACATATGCATGTAATGGTATGCCATGAAGAATGGTGGAATAGTTTAATTTGGATGCTTGGATTAGTTGGTATTGGATGTGTGTTTCAAGTGCAAGTCTTGGGTGAAATTTTGGGTGAGAAATGAAGCTAGAAATGGCTTCATTTTGTCCATATGGGCAAACACACAGGCGTGTGTCTAGACCATGTATGACACACGGCTTAGTACATGGGCATGTGGTTAGGCCATATGTCTTCTGCACCTTAATTTTGAGAAAACGATGCTCAGAATTGAGCACACAAGCAAAGACATGGGCGTGTGTCTCAGCCATGTGTGCTACACGGCCTAGAACATGGGCGTGTATCTTGGCAGTGTGAAACCTATACCTAATTTCTAATTAAATTAATTGACGACACGGCCTAGCACACGGGTGTGTGGCATAGCCGTGTGCACAAGTTAGAGAGTTACATGGGGTCAAAGATGGCCTGCAGCACGGGCATGTCCTAGGTTCACACGAGTGTGTAAGCCCTGCACCTTGGAAAATTTTTGAAATGTCGTGAGAAATTCTTAAGGTCCCCGACTAAGTCCCGACTCGACTCTATTGCTCGTATTGGTCCTCGAGGGTCCAATTAAGGGACGTTTTGAATGATCTCGATTAATGTATAATAATTTATAGAAATTATTTGTAAAATGTTTTGAAAGTTCTGGTAATTCTTTGAGACCCTATTTCGACTGTGGATACGAGTTAGGGGTGTTACATTTAGTGGTATCAGAATTATGATTTAGCTGATTTTCGGATTTGATGTAGCAAACACGAGTTTAGCTATACATACCATTATATAAATTGTGATATTGTGATGACTCCTGATCATTTTAAATGTGTTTTTCATATAGTAATGTCATCTAACCGAGCTAGAGCTGAATCCGAGGAAGCTGAGAGCAATGCTTTAGCTTTAGTTCAAAGAGTTATGTCTACATCTGGTAGTGAAAGGCCCGTGTCTAAGGGCCGAAGTGAGGAAGAAAAACAAGCCTTCTTTCAAATGATGAATGAATGGTTTACCCAGTATTTGAGAACAAACCCTACTGTACAACGACCTCCCCCACCTTCTCTCCAACCAATTCCTGAGGTACCACAGGGTGCTGAACCCGCTAAAATAGGTAAGCCTCCGATAGATAAAATCTGTAAACATGAGGCAGAAGAATCTAGAGCTACCATAGATGATGATCCAGAAAGGGCTGAGTTTTGGCTAGAAAATACTATCCGGGTTTTTGATGAATTATCCTATACACCTGCTGAATGTCTGAAATGTGCAGTATCTCTACTGAAGGATAAAACTTATCATTGGTGGAGTACCATAACTTCGGTTGTACCGAGAGAGAATGTTACATGGGAATTCTTCCAGGCTGAATTTAGAAAGAAATATGTTAATATGAGATTCATGGATCAGAAAAACAAGGAATTTTTAGAACTCAAACAGGGAAACATGACTGTATACGAATATGAATGAGAATTTGTTGGGCTGAGCAAATAGGCTAGAGAATGGGTTCTAACCGAGGCTGAGTTGTGTAAATACTTTTAAGAGGGTCTAAATGAAGATATCAAGTTATTGATCGGAATTCTCAAAATAAAAGAATTTGTGGTGCTAGCCGGTCGAGCACACAAAGCTGAAGAATTGAGTAAGAAAAATAGACAGGCTGAAAGAGAGGCTCAGGTTTCTAGAAAAAGAACTATGAGTAAGCACAATCATTCGCTTCTAAGAAATTAAAGAAGTATGATGATCGGGTGACCACCTCTATGGGATATTCTAGAAGAGTGCAGGGCTCTCAACGTTCTAACTCGAGGTCTTCATCTCCATCTGTGACCAATGTGGGTAATGTTGTTAATCCCAAACCGAAATGTAAACACTATAACAAATTTCATCATAGGGAATGTCGGTTTAGGAGTGAAGCTTGTTTTGGATGTGGGTCACTTGACCATTTTCTCAGAGATTTTCCAAAAATGGGTGAAAAAGAGAGAACTAGTGCCAAAGCCTAGTAATCCAGTTTTGAGGGGCAGACCACCCTGTCATCCCGGTAATGTTAGTGGCAATCGAGACACTACTAGGGATACAGAGTTAGATCTGAGGCATGAGCACCTATAAGAACATATGCTATTTGTGCTAGAGAAGATGCCTCTGCAGCAAACGTCATTACTGGTAAATTTTCTCTACTTGATAATGATATTACTGCTTTGATTGATCCTAGTTTCATACATTTATACATATGCACGAACTTAGTGACTGTTAAAAATTTACCTGTTGAATTCACTGAATTTGTGGTTAAAGTTTCAAACCCCCTGGGCCAGTGTGTTATGGTGGATAAATTTTGTAAGAATTGTCTGTTGATGGTAAAAGGTTATTGCTTTCTCACTAACTTGATGTTATTTCCATTTGATGAATTTGATGTGATTTTAGGAATGGATTGGTTAACCCAATATGATGTAGTGGTGAATTGTAAGCAGAAATATATTGTATTGAAATGTGAGAGTGGTGAATTATTGCATGTTGAATCTGATGAACTGAATGGATTGCCTAATGTGATTTTAGCAATATCAGCACAAAATTATGTCAAAAAGGGTTATGATGCTTATCTTGCATATGTGTTGGATACTAAAGTATCTGAGTCAAAGATTCAGTCAGTGCCGGTTGTATGTGAATTTCATGATGTATTCCCAAAAGAATTACCTGGTTTACCACCGGACAGAGAAGTGGTGTAACACCCCAAACCCAATCCAGACGTTACGGCCAAATCCGACAGTGTCACATTGAAGTGTTTTTCGCAAAATAGTTGAAAAAAAACCCGTTCTATATTAAACCTCTTTGTGATCTTAATGAAGATTTATTATGTCTTATTTATTGTTAAAACTCAAGTCATTTAGAAAAATGTTAATCATATTAATTTGTTATTACATAAAACATTGTTTGTGCGAAAGCTTTTAAAATATGCTGCGTAAATGTGGCGTTTGGAATAACGTTTATTTTTTTGACAACCCGCGTCTACTATTAACAGATATGAATCAAAATAAAACCCCAAATTAAAAGTTAAAATTTTAAAGAGGCCTTATTACATAAACAAATACCCAAATTGAATTACTTATAAATTAAAAGTTAAATTTGGAAGTAAAAGCGGTTGTGTAGCCACCTCCGAGTCCCTCGCAGCACCGATCATGCAGATAAATAAAAGCGTGAGTTTACGAAAACTCAGTGTGTAATCCCTTAACAAACAAAAAGTGAATCATGCAGTAAGCAAGTAGAGTTTAAGCCTAAGCCCATATCAATAACAGTTCAGTTTCAGTTACGGCCTTAACCCATTGTAGTAACAGTATCAGTGTGGGGCCTTAGCCCAATTTAGTGACAGTAACAGTACAAATATGCAATCAGAAATCCCACCTAACTAGCCTCTACACTCAACTCCGTCCAGCCCAACACTCCATGTGGGGATAAAATCAACCCACCCATCCCTACACTCCAAAATAGCATCAATTGCAGGACTAAATAGTATTTGCAGCAGAGCTGCCAGTACAGTACACTTCCTCCAATCATAATAAACCCATCCCCATGCAATAGGTCATGGTACATGTCAGAATATCATACATGTATGCAATATATATATGATGGCATGCTCAATCACAGTCATACATATCATAGGGGCATATTAGTCATTTTACCTCATAAGGGCATATTAGTATTTTACCTCATAGGAACATGGCAGTCATTTCATCAAATTAGGGTCTAGGTATTCTTATCAACCCAACGGCAGGTCTACAGTTGTCTCAGGCGACCCATGCAACCATAACAGTCAAACAGTGAAAATGGGCCCAAGGCCCCTAATGCGGGCCCATGCGGGCCTACACGCCCATGTGGCCCAAATAGCCTAGAAATTGTCGTGGCCGTGTGAACTACATAGCCTTGCCTAATATTCTCCACACGTCTACGTGGTTTACCTATGTAGGGCCCACATACTCGTGGGGCCTACATGGCCCATTTCAGCCCAACACGACCCAAAATGGCCTAAGCCCATGAAATTGCTCATGGTGGCCTTTACGATCAAACACCCATGTTTATGCATTTGGATTACCACCCGAACGAGTGCATACCCATGCAGCGTTGTCGGTCACTTATTTAGGCTTTTGTTGATTTATGATTAGGGCAGTGTTTTTACCCACCTTATAGGATTCTTGGTACGTAATGCTCCTGAAATAATCACCTACAACATAAGACAAATCCATGACCAACATTAGTCATGCTCAGCACTAATAATACAAAAATAGTCCCCAATGAAACCATTACTATTACTTACTTCCATTACTTCAACTGATATGGCCTATGGCTCCACAGGTAAACCAAGTTCGATACAATTTGTTGCTGCCCAAACACAAGTCGACATAACCGAATGTTATAACTTACTACATAATAAATGAAAACTTCTCTTAAAAATAATTGAAGAATACTTTCCCCTCCCTACCAAAAGAATTACCGAACCAACGGGAATCGGTAGTAGAGTACAGGAGAAAGAACAGATTCGGTAAAGAACGAAAGAGAGGGGTTGATCTGAAAGATAAAAAAGGGGGGTAATAAGAAAGAAGAGAAAAAAATAAAGAAATGGTGCTCAGCAAAGTGAAAAATGGAAAGGGGAAAAGAAGTAAGACAGAAGCTTACCTACCAATATTCAGCCAGCAAAACAATAGGGAGAGAGAGAGAGAGAGAAGAACCGTGCACCCTAACCCAAATGATCAAAGAACACTTCCCAAACTGAAAACAAGAATAGAGAAAGAGGGATGAAGATGGAGTAATCGGTCAAGTAAGGCCACAAAAACGACAAGAAAGTGCCCTTTATCAAAACCAAAAGTGTTAAGAGGGAAAGAAAGTGAGAGTACGACCAAACAATACGACGCAAAAAAGGAGGTCTGATAGACTCAAAGAAGTGGGGGAGAGGGAAGAAGAGCATTAAGCCAAAGAGAGGACTGTAAATCTGAAATCAGCAAAAATAAAAGGTATTACCTAATCTACATAGCACTATTTGGCCTCTAAAGAACAAAAGAAATAGAACCTGAAATGCTCACAATAGCCGAAATTCAAAATAATCCTAGCAAGGTTGAATTCTGAGTGCTTTAGCATACCATTTCAGCACAACTCTCCAACAGTTCAAATTTCCCTAACCTTTCTCCTCAAATCCCTCCAGTAAATCACTCCTAAAATCGCTCAACCATATCCCAGCTATCCATATCCCTTAATAGCCAAAATCCCCTCCAACAAGCTCCTAAAATTCGGCCACAACTCCTCACACTCCTCAAATACTCAGTTTCTGTCAACATAGGACACTTCCATGACACTTGCAGCAAAATAAAACACTCTACTACCCCCACTAGGATTCAAACCTTAGTCCTAAGACATAGGTAACACACCACTTACCCCCTAGACCAGCTAGCTCTTTATGTCATAAAATACTCATATTTATTTAAGAAGCCTATTGACTAGCGACAGGGTTTATTACAAAATTTTTGTACAAGTCAAGGCTTGAACCCAAGACTTCTCAAACACTTCCTAGAACACTTAACCACTAAAACAGATACACAGTTGTGTCACTAACATACAAAAATAAATACTTAGATTTTTGGGGCATTACAACTATACCCCCTAAAAGAAAATTTCAGCCTCAAAATTTACCTGATCAGAACAGATGAGGGTATTATTGTCGCATTGCCTCCTCAGGTTCCCTCACGGCCTCCTTAAAACTTTGATTATGCCAAAGTACTTTTAACTAGTGGGAGAGACTTTTTCCTCAAAACTTTCTCATCACAATCTAAAATCTGAACCGGTTCTTCCTCAAAAGTTAGATCCGGCCTAACCTCAATCTCTTTAGCTGAGATAACATGCGTGGGATCAGAGCGATAGCGCCTCAACATAGAGACGTGGAACACACCATGAGTCCGATCCAGCTCTGGAGGTAACTCTAGCTGGTAGGCAACTTGTCCCATACGATTCAGTATGCGGTAAGGCCCAATGAATCTAGGGCTCAGCTTTCCCTTCCGTCCAAATCTCAGTTGCTTCTTCCATGGCGAGACCTTGAGGAAAATTAAATCCCCCACGGAATAGTCGATCTTCTTACATTTCAGATTCGCGTACGACTTCTGTCTACTGACGCCGCCTTCAGCCGATCCCGAATTAGTCTAACTTTACCCTCGGTATCAGAAACCAATTCAGGGTTTAGAACACACTGTTTGCCCAGTTCAGTCCAACAAGAAGGAGTTCGACACCTACGACCATATAATGCCTCATAAGGTGCCATCTGAATGCTAGATGATAGATATTGTTATACACAAACTCTCTAATGGCAAGTAGTCCTCCCAACTGCCTCGGAAATCAATTACACAACTCCGTAATATGTCCTCCAATATCTGAATCACCCTCTCTAACTGACCATCTGTCTGAAGATGGAATGCAGTACTGAAGTCTAACCTTGTACCCAAAGCCTCGTGTAACTTTTTCCAGCCTCAAGATGTGAAGTGAGGACCCCTATCAAATATTATGGGAATCAGAGCCCCACGCAATCTCGCTATCTCATACATATATAATTTAGATATATTCTACAACTAGTAATCAGTACGAACAGGTATGAAATGGGCAGACTTGGTCAATTTATCCATGATGGCCCATACTGAATCCTTATTAGAAGGCATTAGGGGTAGCCCACTAAAAAGTCCATAGTTACTCTCTCCCACTTCCAAAGTGGAATCTTAATGGACTGAAGCAACCCTGAAGGTAACTGATGTTCAACTTTATCCTGCTGGCAAGTTTGGCATTTACCCACGAATTTAGTAACATCACGCTTGAGACCTCGCCCCAATACAACTCATGAAGGTCTCGGTACATCTTGTTTCCATCGGGATGCATAGCATAAGGGCTACTATTCGCCTCTCACAGTATAGACTACCTCAAATCAGTATTCTTCGGTACACAAACTCTTCTACAGAAATAGAGTACCCTTTCGCTATTCAATCCAAAATCTGATGTGCTACCATTCTTAATCTGTCAGAATCGAAGACTTAGTGACTCATCCTCCAACTGTTTACCCTTAATCTGCTCAGTCCACGTGAGTTTAACTTAAAGTTCGGCCAACAGACTACCATCATCAAATAAGCTGAGACGAGCAAACATCACCCTCAGATCAGTCATAACCCTACGGCTCAGTGCGCCAGCCACCACATTGGCCTTCCTAAGATGGTATTCGATCATACAGTCATAGTCTTTAAGCAACTCAATCCATCTATGCTGCCTAAGATTTAACACTTTCTTAGTGAGAAGATACTTAAGGCTTTTGTGATTCGTGTAAATGATACACTTCTCACCGTATAGGTAATGCCTCCAAATTTTTAGTGCAAATACCACCGCAGCTAACTCCAAATCATGCGTCAGATAAGTCACCTCATGAGTCTTAAGCTGACGAGACACATATGCAACCACCTTACCCTCTTTCATCAACACACATCCCAACCCAACATGTGATGCATCGTCATTAAGAGTGAACTCTTTCCTAAACTCTAGCTGTATCAAGACAGGGGCATCAGTCAGAACCTTCTTAAGCTTCTCAAAACTCTCTTGCTGTGCATCAGTCCAGTTAAACGGCACCCTTTACGTAACAACTTAGTCAGAGGTGCAACAATCAATGAAAACCCCTCAACAAAATGTCTATAATACCCTGGTAGACCCATAAAACTTTGAATCTCAGATACTGTCTTAGGTGGTTTGTAACAGCTCAATTTTGGGCCTAGTTAGAATGGAGGTTTTGGAACCACTAATTTGAGGCCAGGGAAATTATTATTAATTATGTGTTATAGCATGATTATATGAGTGCATGATAATTTTTGTGAAATAATTTTATCGATTGCTAGCTTAAGTGAGAAAGATAACTAAATCGCATAAAGGGCAAAAGTTTTGTTTTGCAAGTTAAATATGCTAAATAGCTAAAAAACCAAAATTTGGGGTGTTTAAAGTGCAAATAGACCTAAAAAGGGGTGCTTGGCCGGCCATAGAGAGAAAGAAAGTAGAAAAGTCAAAATTTGGTGTGGTTGGTGACTTAATTTTGACTAGAAATAGAATAAAATAAAACAAAAAGGTATCCTCTTTCTATCTTTCTTCTTGGCCACCAAAAATGGCAGCGAACAAGGAGGTTTTAAGAACTTAAGCTTTCAGCCACTTAGTTCCCTTGCAAGTAAGTGATTTTGATGACTTTTCTTAATGATTTTTACACTTTTGGGACCCTTGTAGCATGAACTAGCTAATGGGGGGACTATTCTACAAAATGGTTGAAGGTGTAGGGTTTCACCATGAGAGCATTTGTGTTGCTTGTTGAATTTTTACAGAAAAAAATGAGTCTTGGTTGTGTAATAAACAACTTTTGTGAAATAAGTTTGCATGAAAACACCTAAAAAGGGGCTATTTTGTAAAGTTGTAAAATAAGTTGTAAGTGTGTGAAATAATTGAAATTTTGAGTTGCTACACTTATAAAAAGAACTCAGTTAGGCTTGGTAAAGGACGAAATTCAATTAAAATTATTTTACGAGCCTAAAGGTAAAATTGTAATTTTTGTAAAGTCTAAGGGCAAAATGGTCATTTTTCTAAATTTTGAATTATAGGATGTTTTAATTAATGTAATGATTAAATGAGTGAATTTAATCATGTAGATCAAGGAAATCAAGATTTGGGCTTAAATCGAAAAGTATGAGGTTATTGACTAAAATGGAGTAATTGGCCAAATTTTAAATTCGAGATAGTTTGTATGATAATAATAGTGCAATGTTATGTTTGAATTATAATTCCTTACTATTATTGGATATATTGTATGACTTAATATATATATGTTGGAAAAGTTCATGAAATGGTGTATATGATGTGGAAGTATGACATGGGAGAATATTACATGAAATGCAAGAAAATGTTGATCCATGACAAGTGATATATGCAATATGTGATATGTGTTATGTAAATTCTTAAAAGCTTATTTGCTATTTAAGTTATGCCTTATTATGCTAAGAAAGGGAAATTGATACTATAGATAGTGAGATCGACACTTTGAGTAAGTTCGACAGAGATAGAGTATCGAAAAATCACGTCTGAACTTTAGGAATAGTCTAGGGTACAAGTGACATGTCACTAGGAATTAAGAAATCCGAACTTGATGAGTTAGTCCTAGTTTGTGATATATATATATGAGGCATCTGAGCTCGTTGAATTGGTCCAAGTTTATAATGGATGCAATACATGTAAGTAGGTTTCGGGCAATGGTCTTGTGTGTCTTGTCGGTGGCTAGGTAATCCTTGAGTTGGTCGAATACCTGATAGCTTGTGTGAGCAGCCCGTGTATCTACACCTTTACCGATAGCTTTTATGAGCACACCTATGAGTAGCTCCATTGTGAGCATTACATGTTATGAGGTAGCCTTGGCTACATATGTATATGTGGCACTTATGTGCAAGATTTTCGCGTATCCAATAGTATTCCAAGGGTTCAATGGGTAATGTAATAGATGTGATGAAAGTCCCGAGGAGGGCATGTTAAAGAAGTATGGTTATATGATATATTACGATGAGTACAGGTATGTACACCAAACTTATGGTTATCGAGACTTTGAAATGTTGAGACATCGGTGAGCTAAGATGTATGAATTATGATTATAAATTTTTTTGCAATATCATGTTAACTTATATTGTGCATTTGAACAGGAAATTCGTGAAATGGTGAGCTCATGATTAGTCAAAAGTGAAGTTATGATAGTTATCATTATATTGCACCAAAACAGTGTTGGACAGCAGCAGTTGTATAAATTTGAAAATCCACCAAAAATTGTGGAAATTGAGTTAAAGGCTGAGTAAAATATGAAATTAAATATTAATGATTATATTGCACCAAAACAGTGTTGGACAGCAGTAGTTGTATGAATTTCAAAATCCATCAAAAATTGTGGAAATTGAGTTAAAGGCTGTGTAAAATATGAAATTAAATATTAATGAGTGTAGTTTCATAGAAGAAACTGTGTAAGCAAAAGAGTTTCATATTATGAAATATTTAAATTACTGTGAAACAGAGTAGAATGATTTTGAAATCCCATGTTATGATTTGAGAAAATAATTGAAAATCATATAAAAATATTTATGAGTTATAGTCCAGTTTCAAGAGAAATAGATGGAAACATCATTCGAGTCCTGTATTATGAGATAATTAATTTTTAGTGAAGAGGGGTTGAAATTGTCAGATAGTGAAAATGGGGTAACTTCAAGGAATAAACTGTACTTATTTGCTGGACCAAAAATTCTAAAAATTTTATAATAAGAAGATACGTGAGTCTAGTTTTAGGGAAAATTTGTGGATCTTAATTTCGAGCTCCGTAGCTCAAGATATAAATAATTTAGGAACTATGACTCTGGAAAACAACTTGACTGAAACATAAGTAAAAATGCAAAAAGAGTTGTATTACCTTGAGAAGCAAGTTGATAAATTGCTTACTATTTTCATACGGTCTTACTAAGCTATAAAGCTTTTACTGTTTTCATACGGTCTTACTAAGCTAGAAAGCTTACCCTATCCTTTTCATTTCTTTAGTGTTGTTAGGTTAGCTCGGGGTTGGATATTGTTGGACGCAGCATCACACTATCAAACTGTGTATTAAGCACCTTCAAGTGAGTGGCATGTATAGGGACTTAGTTTTTATGATAGAAGTTGTTATGATTAGCCAAATTTATTAGCTTATATTGATTCATTATATTTAGCCATGAGATGTGGCCTATAAGGATTGTGGTTTGTAAGCCTAGTTATTCATGATAAGTTCCACTGCTTACGATGCGATGATGTTTTTATGCTTGTGGGACATGCATCATTGGTGTTAAGACATGTGTGCATGATAAATGCTTCATGACCAATCAAAATGGTTATAGCCATGAAGTAAATCAATGGTATAGAAATAAGACGATGATGATTGAACATGAATGCTTAATGTTTAAATAAGGTTACTTGACAAGGTCAATGAATATGGATTAATGTGTCTGGGCTTGATATTATATGAGTATGTGAAACTTGTGAATGATAGCATGAAAAAGCTAAGAATATACCTTAGTGATGTATCCTAAATCATTAAAATGATGCCATGATGTATAACTTTTGTACCACCCCAAACCCGGCCCAGACGTTATGGCCAAATCTGACGTGTCACATGGACTTACGACTTAGTATGCATTCGCCGGTTTAAGTGATTGGGGTGGTCTTTGTAAAAACAACGGTTGAGTGAAAAGTCGGTTTATCAATCTTTAGGCTATCCATTTGTTGTGCTTGTTGAGTCTTGAAAACGTTCATTAATTTTGAAAACCCGCGCAGCCTAACACTAGCAGTTTCGTCATAGTATAAATATAATCAGAAAATAAAACCTTAGCGGAAAAAGAATTTAAATAGCGGCCTTATTACAACTTAAACCCTGAAATTAAATCAGAATATAAAAATAATAAAAATAAACTAACTTAGAAAAATGAACTTTACAGATGATGTGGCCACTCCGAATCCCTCACAGCTCTAAGCCCACTATGGTTAGGGATTTCTTGCAGAGATGAAAATAAAAGGTGAGTTCGCTAAACTCAGTGTGTAACATAACCCAACCATAGCCCAAAACAGATCAAACCTTAGAGTCAGACTTATCTGGGCCTTGGCCCAGTACAGAAATCAGAATGAAACCCATAGGCCCATAGCAGATACAGAACAAATATATAATTAATGCAGAAATCCCAACCCAGAGCCACCCATAACACCCCCGTACCAGCCTTACACCATGTGGGGAGACTACTCGACCCACCTAACCGCTACACACCACAAAAATTGTAGCGAGGCTGCCAGATATTGTGAAGAAGTCACCAGATATAGATATTTTGGCTAGGCCACCAGAACAGATATATATATGTGGCGAAGCCACCAGATTGCAACGAGGCTGCCAGATATTGTGACGAAGTCACCAAAACAGATATATGTGGCGAGGCCACCAGATTGTAGCGAGGCTGCCAGAACGCTTCCTCCATCAATATAAACTCATGTCCCATGCAACAGAAATAATATGTCATGCCATATGTATACAGAAACAGAACATCATGCTTTTCAAAAAAAAAAACCCTAGGGGTAAAATCGTAATTTTGCATGCATAAGGGTATTTTAGTAATTATTACCTATTGCTAAGGTTTCATGCTCATTCTAACATTTACCAAGTAATTAGAAGTACTTACCTCGTCTTTTTACCAAAGTGGGCCTGTTGGCCCATTGGCCCGTTTTCGACCCATTAAGCCCAAAAATACCGTTGTGCACGAAAATACACACTCTGCACTCTAATCATCCAAATGCACCATATTCATTAACAACTGTCTCACGAGCGCTCGCACGCTCGCGAGTTCACAAAATACCAACGTTTCAGTATTTCTGCTTTTACCGATTTAGTCTAAGGGAGGGTGTCGTTTACACACCTGGTTGATGACGATTGATGACGATATCTCCCACGCGATAATCCTACAATCGATCACTAACACATTAGACTTATGAATTAATGATAACTAACATAAATCCATGTCAACTAACCCTATCATTACACAAGCTTGTCATTTACGCATGAGGGGCAAAATAGTCATTTTACCCTCCAGGGGTAAATCGGTAGTCCTACCCTACAAGGGTATTTTACTAATTCTACAACTTATCCACTTGGGCCTACGGACCCATTGGGACCACATGGCCCATTTCAGCCCATCGCGGCCCGGAATAGCCGTCTTACTGCTAGAGTAATGAGAAATACACACATGTTAGGAGACTGTAGTTAATCCGCGCTCCAAACACTCTTAGCTGACGCCCAACCCAAACGAGCACGTCACAAAACGAAAGGGATCAGCCAAGAAGGGTATGCCTACACTCCTCATGGTTTGCTCTATTTAAAGCCAGCTCTCCATCTACTCTTATGTTAGCTTTCCGATCTGGGATCCCTCCATCACTAGAGTTTAAAACCAACACCAACTCTTGTCGTCCCAACATAGCAAAATAATCAACCTTTGCGTACCAAGGGATTCGAACCAAAGTCCTCTCACATGCCAACTCCCGCCACCACCACTAGGCCATCAACTCATTTGTGTCATAAATCCAACACATTAAACTTTAAAGCGCACCTACTTGCTTCCAGATTTATTGAAAAGAAAAACCAAAATATATTGCAAGAGCCAAGACTTGAACCTTGGACCCCTTGTGTAATATCCCGAATTAGGGCCTAATCGGAATAGTGGTTTCATGACCATAAATCCGAGATAGAAATAATTATTTTATAATTATTTTTAGGTTTATGATATGATTGCATGATTGTGTGAAAATTTCGTAATGAAATTCTATGCCTAAAGTGCTTAAATTGAAAGTAGGGACTAAATCGAATAAGTTGCAAAACTTGAATTCTAGAAGTTTTTAGTATGAAATTGTTTTGGAATATTAATGAGGAGGTCTTAAATAGCAATTTGACCAATTTTAAGTTCATGGACAAAATTAGGACATGGAAGGAATTTTTGGAAAGTTTAGTAGTAAGGGTATTTTGGTCATTTAGTTATTAAAATGAATTAAAAACAAAATTAAAAGCCAATTTTTGTCCATCTTCTTCATTAGGCCGAAATTTCAAGGGTTCTCCATAGCTAGTGTTTGTTTCAAGCTTCCAAGCTCCATAGTAAGTGATTCCAAGCCCCATTTTTAATGATTTTTACGATTTTGAGATCCCGGTAACTCGATAAAGCTTATGTTAGCAATAATTTAACCTAGGGTTTATATTTGGAAAAATACCCATAGGTGAAATTTGTGTATTTTGATGTTTTATGATAGAATATGAAGTTTTAAATTATGTTAGACAACTTGTACTACTCGATTTTAAGCAAAAACGAGTAAAATGGCTTAATCGGTAAAAATACCTAATAGTCACAAGTACATGTTAGAGTGAGAATTTGATGTTTCCATAGAAGAGAAAAGTGATCAGCATGTTGTAAAACATAAGAATAAGGAATAAATTTTAATCCCGAGCCTAGGGGCAAAAATGTAAATATGCAAAAGTTTAGGGGTAAAATTGTAATTTTGCCAAAATTTGAGTTAAGGATTAATTTGATAATGTGAGTATTAAATAAGCTAAATGTGTTATTTTAGATCAAGAAAGACGTGGAATCGACCTCAATCGAGGAAAAGAAAAGATTGTGGACTAAATTACAAAATCTTTGTATTTTGGTACCAAGGTAAGTTCATGTGTAAATAATGTATCATAATGGTTATTTTTAAGTTATTGATGTTAATTATATGTTTTGCTGAATTTTATTATGAAATGTATGCTTTGTGGTTAATTTCAAATAATATGTAAATTATGTGAAATATTTGTTAAATATAATTGTTACCGAGTATTGATTTCGGCATTCTACGGAAGACGGCAAGGATAAGTGTTCGAGGAAAAATCCCGTTTGAACCTTAGGAATAGATTAGGATACAAGTGACATGTCACTAGGATGATTGAGCATCCGAACTCGTTGAGTTGAGTCCGAGTTCACTTATGGATGCGAATGTCCGAACTCGTTGAGTTGAGTCCGAGTTCGTGAGATGTAACTAGGCATCCGAACTCGTTGAGTTGAGTCCGAGTTCACTTATGGATGCGAACGCCTGAGCTCGTCGAGTTGAGTCCGAGTTCGCTTATGGGCGGGTTACATGATTGCTTGATTGCATATATGGCACTTATGTGCAAGTTATCCATGTATCCGAATTATATTCCGATGTGTTCAACGGGTAAAGTTCTACTCAATGGAGGAATATTCGAGATGTAAAGAGAAGTATTGGTGAGTGATGTGAAATGGTTATTTTGGACAGGTATGTATTTAACCCTCGGGTTGAGTATTGATACAACCACGATAAGGTAATAAGATGATGAAAAATGATTAAAAATGTGATATGTGTTTTAGTGATACATGCTAATGTTGATTGGTATGACTGTTTGTTATGTTACTTATTATTTGCATATGAACTTACTAAGCATTTATGCTTACTCCCTCCTTCTTACTCATTGTAGTTTTGGACAAGCCAGCTCAGGAGTCGGGATAGGTCGAAGGCTCAGTCACACTATCCGGAAGACTTTTGGTAATGGCTTGTAAATTTAAGTATGGCATGTATAGAAATATACTTTTTTTGTGTAAATGATCTTATGGTATAGTGGTTGATAATGATAAATTATGAAAATATTTAGTTTAGCTTATATTTGATGTTAAGGAAAATTATTAAGATACTTAGTGCATAAAAACTCATAAAAGGGATGAAATTTGCCATAAACAGAATACTGCAGCAACACTGACGCGAGTTTAAAAATTTACTAAAAATTATAGAAATTGAACTTGGTGATGGAATACATATCAAATTGAAGCTTATTATGTCTAGTTTCACATGAAACAAATGAAACAGGTAAAGGAATTATATGTTACAAGATATTTGAATTTTAGTGAAACAGGGTCATAGCAGTTTCTGAATCCCCTGTTCCAACTTTAGAAATTCACCATAAATTGTAAAGATATAATTAGGTAGTGTATTTTATATTCTCAGAATCCTTATTCAGTCTAGTTTCATTTGAAACAAACCTCATAGTCATATGGATTTTTTACAGAGAGAAATGTGGTTCGTAGTAAACAGAGGTCAGACCAGTCAAGTCTTGAAACAGGGGTAACTTCAACTAATAAACTGTACTAATTTGCCCAACCAAAAATTCTAGAAAAAAATTAGTAGATAGGTATATGAGTCTAGATTTAGGGAAAATTTACGGATCTTGATTTTGATTTTCGTAACTCGAGATATGATTTTTCTTGTGACTGTAATGCAATTACCTTAAAAGCTATGAATGTAGAAATAAATAATCCAAAGTTCTAAATATGTTAAATTAAGCTTAGTAACACCTCATACTCGACTCCGGCGACGGTCTCGGGCGTGGGGGCGTTACACCTTGCTTCCTCTATGGCGTCACTTCCTTGTCCCCTAAGTGGCGCCACCTTGCCACTACACCACACTCTTTTTTGTGTCATCTTTTACCCCTTTACTCTTAAAAGCCCAAACGCCAATTGCATCACCTGTTCATAAAATTAAAATTCCGAAGACTACCACGGATTTAACTTAAGTTTGGGCCTTGCAAAGGCCCACTAACCTACTAAAATATATATTTTAACCAACCAGAACACACAAAAATTTTAAAAATCACAGAAACACAGAAATCCAAAAAATTGGGGCGTTACAACTTTGATGTGTGTAAAGATGTGAGAGATTAATGGTAACAAAGGCTTGGAAAATAGCCTAAGTGTTAACGACATGGGCAGGGACACAGCCTAGCAAAAGGGTGTGTGGTTTGGCCTTGTGGTTAAATTTTGGTTGCTGACGTCATAGTCAGAGAGTTACACGGCCTGAGGACTCGGGCGTGTCCTGGGCACACGGGTGTGTCCCTGTACTCACACGAGCGTGTGACCCTATTTCTTGGAAAGAAATTTTCTAGGTTCTCAGTTTATCCCCTGACTACTTTCAATGCATGCTTAGGGCATCATAGGCCTGTGTATGGGACATTAGATCCATAAAAGCTGTTGGTGCATTCATCAATCCGAAAGGCATCACTAGGAACTCATAATGACTATAACGAGTCCTAAACGATGTCTTATAAACATCAGCCTCTTTGACCCTCAGTTGATGGTACCCAGATCAAAAATCAATATTAGAGAAAACTGAAGCTCCACGAAAATGGTCCAATAGATCATCAATCCTCAAAAGGGGGTACTTGTTCTTAATAGTCAATTTATTCAATTGCCGGTAACCGATGCACATACGCATGGATCCATCCTTCTTTTTCAGAAATAAAATCGGTGATCCCCACGGAGCTACACTAGGGCGGATGAACCTCCAATCCAACAACTCTTGAATCTGAGCCTTAAGCTCCACAAGCTCGTTCGGTGACATCCTACAAGAAGCGATGGACACTAGAGTTGTACCAGGCAGGAGCTCAATCCCTAACTCAACTTCACAGTTTGCAGGTAACCCATGTAACTCATCGGAAAAAACATCTAAAAAGTCTTTTATTATTCTAATATCTTTAACCGAAGAAACCTCAGAATCAGAAACACCTATGTAGGCTAGATACGCCTCACAAACCTTACGAGCTAATTTCTCGACCCTTAGTGCAGATATCACATTTGACAAATAATTCTGACGCTCCCCAATTACAACTACCTCATCCCCCTTCGCATTTTTAGTACCACCCGTTTAGCAACAGAATCTAAGTTCACTTGCTGTTTAACTAGCCAGTCCATTCCCAGAATTAAATCGAATTCCCCAAAAGGGAGTTCCACCGAATCCACCGAAAAGATGGTTCCTTGAACCTCTAAAGGTACGTATCTGAACAATTTATTTACCCTCACATACTGCCCTAATGGACTCAATACAATAACCTCATTGGTAGTGCACTCAACCATTATGCCCAAAGTCTCAGATACGGTGCATGCTATATAGGAATGAGTAGACCCAACATCAATCAGTGCAGTATAAGGTATAAAAAACGTACCACTGATAACACCAAAAATTCTAGAAAAAAATTAGTAGATAGGTATATGAGTCTAGATTTAGGGAAAATTTACGGATCTTGATTTCGACTTTCGTAACTCGAGATATGATTTTTCTTATGACTGTGATGCAAGTACCTTAAAAGCTATGAATGTAGAAATAAATAATCCAAAGTTCTAAATATGTTAAATTAAGCTTAGTAACACCTCATACTCGACTCCGGCGACAGTCTCGGGTGTGGGGGCATTACATTTAGTGGTATCAGAGCAGGTTTAGTCGGTTCTCGGACTACGTGTTGTATGTACGGATTTTGCTATACATGCCATATGTATGAATTGTGATAGTGTGACGACTTCTGACTTTTTTAAATGATTTTTATATAGTAAATGGATCCCGATCCAGTTGTGGCAGATGAAGTAGAGAGTAATGCGCCAGCTCCGGCTGAAGGGGCAGCGCCGACTGAAAACCCACCTCCTACTGTTGGTCAGGGAGGAGGAGAAAGGGATCGGGAAGCCTTTCTCCAAATGATGAGTGCATGGTACTCTGAGTTCGTTCGTACGAACCCAAATGTACGACCTCCCCCACCTCCCCCAATTCCTCAACCTGTACCCCCGATGCCTCAAGGTATGGATATGATAAAATTTCACAGAACCCCCGTTGACAGAATTCGTAAACAAGGGGCTGAAGAATTTAGAGCAAATATTGATGATGATTCAGAGAAAGCAGAGTTCTGGCTTGAAAATTCTATCTGGGTATTTGATGAATTATCTTGTACACCTGAAGAATGTTTGAAATGTGCTACATCTTTGTTGAGAGATTCAGCCTATAATTGGTGGAAGACTTTGATTTCGGTGGTACCGAAAGTGAGGGTAACCTGGAAATTCTTTCAAGAAGAGTTTCGGAAGAAATATATTAGTGAAAGGTTTATTGATCAGAAATGTAAAGAGTTTCTTGAGCTGAAGCAAGGTAATATGACAATCTCAGAATATGAAAGAGAGTTTGTTCAATTGAGTAAGTATGCTAGGGAATATGTTCCTACAGAAGCCAAGATGTGCCGACGATTTGAAGACGGGCTCAACAAAGACATTAAAGTATTTGTTGGGATCCTTGAACTAAAAGAAATGGTAGTACTGGTTGATCGAGCTTGCAAGGCTGAAGAACTACTTAAAGAAAAGAAAAAGGTAGAGGCTGAGACTAGAAATTGGAAGAAAAGACCGATGAGTAGTTCATTTTCACAGCAACCTAGAAAGTCAAGGAATATGAATCCTCGTTCCCAAGCTTCAGCTGGACAATCATATGGGAATTATAAGAAGCAAAATGTGGGTCCTAAATCTCAGAATACTTCTGCAGCCAGTGTAGGGAACTCGAGATTTGTTAAACCCGAGTGCCAGCGATGTGGTAGAAATCATTTTGGTCCGTGCAGAGCAAATGAATGTTTTCGATGTGGTTCTCCGGATCATTTTATTAGAGACTGCCCAGAGAGAGCTGAGAAAGAAAATTTTCAGAATGTAAAAGCTAGTGGTGCAGACTCGAGGGGAAGGTATTCAAGAAAAGTTGAAAGTGAAACAAGCAGTAAGAATGTAGCCAGGGATGCACCGGTTAGACCTGAAGGAAGGGCTCCGGCTAGAACTTATGCTATTAAAGCGCGTGAAGATACTTCCTCACCTGATGTGATTACCGGTACATTTTCTCTCTATAATGTTAATGTTATTGCTTTGATTGATCCCGGTTCTACTCATTCATATGTGTGCATGAAATTGGTGTCTAGTATGAATATACCTGTTGAGAACGCAGAATTTATGATTAGAGTGTCGAATCCGTTAGGCAAATGTGTGACTGTTGATAAAGTATGTAAGAAATGTCCTTTAATGATTCGGGATCATTACTTTCCGGCCGACTTGATGTTGTTGCCGTTTGATGAGTTTGATGTTATTTTGGGTATGGATTGGTTGACATTGCATGATGCTAAAATAAATTGCAAAGAAAAGGTTATAGAATTAAAGTGTGAAAAAGGTGAAACTCTGCGGGTTGAATCAGATAAATTAGAGGCATTGCCTAGTGTGATTTCTTCAATGTCAGCTCAAAGATATATGAGAAAGGGTTATGAAGCTTATTTGGCGTATGTAATTAATACAAAAGAAGTTTAAAAGAAAGCTGAATCAGTGCCGGTTGTGTGTGAATTTGCGGACGTATTTCCAGAAGAATTGTCGGGTTTGCCTCCAGTCAGGGAAGTAGAATTTGGTATTGATTTGATACCGGGAACAGCTCTGATTTCGATTGCTCCGTATAGAATGGCACCAGCAGAGTTGAAGGAATTAAAGTCGCAGTTGCAAGAGTTGACTGATAAAGGTTTTGTGAGACCGAGTTTTTCACCTTGGGGTGCTCCCGTGTTATTTGTGAAAAAGAAGGATGGTTCTATGAGGTTGTGTGTTGATTATCGGCAGTTAAACAAGGTGACAATCAAAAACAAGTATCCGTTGCCAAGAATTGATGATTTGTTTGATCAGCTAAAAGGAGCGACATGGTTTTCAAAGATTGACTTGAGATCTGGGTATTACCAACTGCGGGTAAAGGAGTCGGATGTGCCTAAAACTGCTTTTAGAACAAGGTACGGTCATTATGAATTTTTAGTTATGCCATTCGGGTTGACAAATGCTCCTGCTGTGTTTATGGATTTAATGAATCGCATATTTCGGCCATACTTGGACAGATTTGTTGTGGTGTTTATAGATGATATTTTAATTTATTTAAAAGATGAGACAGAGCATGTTGAGCATTTGAGGATAGTTTTGCAAACTTTGAGAGATAAGCAGCTGTATGCTAAGTTTAGTAAAAGTGAATTTTGGCTCCGGAAAGTTGGATTTTTGGGTCATATTGTTTCAGGTGATGGTATACGGGTTGATCCTAGTAAAATTTCAGCCATTGTTGATTGGAAACCACCGAAAAATGTAACTGAAGTTAGAAGTTTCTTGGGGCTAGCTGGGTATTATCGGCGGTTTGTAAATGGATTTTCTATAATTGCTGCTCCTATGACTAGACTACTCCGAAAGGATGTTAAATTTGAATGGACGGAAGAATGTCAACAGATTTTTGAAGAATTGAAAAAGTTATTAACTGAAGCACCAGTGTTGGTACAACCCGAATTAGGTAAAGAATTTGTGGTGTATAGTGATGCTTCTCTAAATGGTTTGGGGTGTGTACTCATGCAAGAAGGAAAAGTGGTGGCTTATGCTTCGAGGCAGTTAAAACCTCATGAGAGGAATTATCCTACTCACGATTTGGAATTGGCTGCAATGGTGTTTGCTTTGAAGATTTGGCGACATTATTTGTATGGTGAAAAGTGCCGAGTATATACCGATCACAAAAGTCTTAAATACTTGATTTCACAAAAAGACTTGAATTTGAGACTGCGAAGATGGTTGGAGTTATTGAAAGATTATGAGCTTGTTATTGATTATCATCCGGGAAAAGTGAATGTGGTTGCCGATGCTTTAAGTAGAAAGTTGTTGTTTGCTTTGAGAGTTATGAACACTCAGTTGAAAATGTCAGATGACGGTTCGATTCTAGCAGAGTTAAGAGCAAGACCGATGTTTTTACAAGAGATTTCTGAAACTTAGAAAAATGATCAAGATTTGCTAGCCAAAAGAAAACAGTGTGAAGCTGATACGGGATCAGATTTCAGAATTGGTTCTGATGGGTGCTTAATGTTTAAAGATCGGATTTGTGTACCGAAGAATGAGAAATTGATTCAAAAGATCCTACAGGAAGCACATAGTGGTTATTTCTTGATTCATCCGGGTAGTACGAAAATGTATAATGACTTGAAGAAAATGTATTGGTGGAATGGAATGAAAAGAGATATATCAGAGTTTGTGTCCAAATACTTAATTTGTCAACAGGTGAAAGCTGAACACCAAGTACCTTCAGGATTACTCCAGCCTATTATGGTTCCTGAATGGAAATGGGATCGGATTACTATGGATTTTGTTTCAGGATTGCCATTGACTCCGGGAAAGAAAGATGCCATCTGGGTAATAGTTGACAGATTAACTAAGTCGGCTCATTTTATCCCGGTACGTATGGATTATTCTCTTAACAAGTTGGCTGAACTGTATATTAGAGAAATTGTTAGATTACACGGAATACCATTATCGATTATTTCAGATAGAGATCCAAGGTTTACCTTGCGGTTTTGGCAAAAGTTGCAAGACGCGTTAGGTACGAAGTTAAATTTCAGTACTGCTTTTCATCCACAAACTGATGGACAATCAGAAAGAATAATTTAGATTCTTGAAGATATGCTTAGATGTTGTGTATTGGAATTTCAAGGAAGTTGGGAAAGATACTTACCGTTGGTGGAATTTGCTTACAATAATAGTTATCAGATGAGCTTGAAAATGGCACCTTATGTAGCATTATATGGTCGTAAGTGTTGAACGTCATTGTATTGGACTGAACTCAAGGAAAATCAGATTTATGGAGTTGATCTAATAAAAGAAACTGAAGAAAAAGTGAAGATAATTCGAGATTGTTTGAAAGCTGCTTCAGATAGATAGAAATCTTATGCAGACCTAAAGCGAAAGGACATTGAATTTCAAGTTGGTGATAAAGTATTTTTAAAGGTGACTCCGTGGAAGAAAGTCCTTAGATTTGGACGGAAGGGCAAATTAAGTCCGCGTTTTGTTGGGCCGTATGAAGTAATTGAAAAAGTTGGAACGGTAGCATATCGGCTAGCATTACCACCTAAATTAGAGAAGATTCATGATGTGTTCCACGTATCTATGTTACGTCAGTATCATTCGGATCCTTCACATGTAGTTTCACCGACAGAAATTGAACTACAACCAGATATGACCTACGAAGAAGAACCGGTTAAGATTTTAGCTCGAGAGGTCAAACAACTAAGGAATAAAAATGTTGCACTTGTGAAGGTGTTGTGGCAAAGGCATGGAGTAGAAGAAGCTACATGGGAATCCGAAGAAACTATGAGAAATCAATACCCACATCTGTTTACCGGTAAGATTTGCGAGGACGAAAATCCTTAAAGGGGGGAGAGTTGTAATATCTCGAACTAGGGCCTAATTGGAATAGTGGTTTCGTGACCATAAATCTGAGATATAAATAATTATTTTATAATTATTTTTAGGTTTATGATATGATTTCATGATTGTGTGAAAATTTCGTGATGAAATTCTATGCCTAAAGTGCTTAAATTGAAAGTAGGGACTAAATCGAATAAGTTGCAAAACTTGCATTCTAGAAGTTTTTAGTATGAAATTGTTTTGGAATATTAATGAGGAGGTCTTAAATAGCAATTTGACCAATTTTAAGTTCATGGACAAAATTAGGACATGGAAGGAATTTTTGGAAAGTTTAGTAGTAAGGGTATTTTGGTCATTTAGTTATTAAAATGAATTAAAAACAAAATTAAAAGCCAATTTTTGTCCATCTTCTTCATTAGGCCGAAATTTCAAGGGTTCTCCATAGCTAGGGTTTGTTTCAAGCTTCCAAGCTCCATAGTAAGTGATTCCAAGCCCCGTTTTTAATGATTTTTACGATTTTGAGATCCCGGTAACTCGATAAAGCTTATGTTAGCAATAATTTAACCTAGGGTTTATATTTGGAAAAATACCCATAGGTGAAATTTGTGTATTTTGATGTTTTATGATAGAATATGAAGTTTTAAATTATGTTAGACAACTTGTACTACTCGATTTTAAGCAAAAAGAGTAAAAGGGCTTAATCGGTAAAAATACCTAATAGTCACAAGTACATGTTAGAGTGAGAATTTGATGTTGCCATAGAAGAGAAAAGTGATCAGCATGTTGTAAAACATAAGAATAAGGAATAAATTTTAATCCCGAGCCTAGGGGCAAAAATGTAAATATGCAAAAGTTTAGGGGTAAAATTGTAATTTTGCCAAAATTTGAGTTAAGGATTAATTTGATAATGTGAGTATTAAATAAGCTAAATGTGTTATTTTAGATCAAGAAAGACGTGGAATCGACCTCAATCGAGGAAAAGAAAAGATTGTGGACTAAATTGCAAAATCTTTGTATTTTGGTACCAAGGTAAGTTCATGTGTAAATAATGTATAATAATGGTTATTTTTAAGTTATTGATGTTAATTATATGTTATGCTGAATTTTATTATGAAATGTATGCTTTGTGGTTAATTTCAAATAATATGTAAATTATGTGAACTACTTGTTAAATATAATTGTTACCGAGTATTGATTTCGGCATTCTACAGAAGACGGCAAGGATAAGTGTTCGAGGAAAAATCCCGTTTGAACCTTAGGAATAGATTAGGATACAAGTGACATGTCGCTAGGATGATTGAGCATCCGAACTCGTTGAGTTGAGTCCGAGTTCACTTATGGATGCGAATGTCCGAACTCGTTGAGTTGAGTCCGAGTTCGTGAGATGTAACTAGGCATCCGAACTCGTTGAGTTGAGTCCGAGTTCACTTATGGATGCGAACGCCTGAGCTCGTCGAGTTGAGTCCGAGTTCGCTTATGGGCGGGTTACATGATTGCTTGATTGCATATATGGCACTTATGTGCAAGTTATCCATGTATCCGAATTATATTCCGATGTGTTCAACGGGTAAAGTTCTACTCAATGGAGGAATATTCGAGATGTAAAGAGAAGTATTGGTGAGTGATGTGAAATGGTTATTTTGGACAGGTATGTATTTAACCCTCGGGTTGAGTATTGATACAACCACGATAAGGTAATAAGATGATGAAAAATGATTAAAAATGTGATATGTGTTTTAGTGATACATGCTAATGTTGATTGGTATGACTGTTTGTTATGTTACTTATTATTTGCATATGAACTTACTAAGCATTTATGCTTACTCCCTCCTTCTTACTCATTGTAGTTTTGGACAAGCCAGCTCAGGAGTCGGGATAGGTCGAAGGCTCAGTCACACTATCCGGAAGACTTTTGGTAATGGCTTGTAAATTTAAGTATGGCATGTATAGCAATATACTTTTTTTTGTGTAAATGATCTTATGGTATGGTGATGGAATGGTTGAGGAAATGCTTGATAATGATAAATTATGAAAATATTTAGTTTAGCTTATATTTGATGTTAAGGAAAATTATTAAGATACTTAGTGCATAAAAACTCATAAAAGGGATGAAATTTGCCATAAACAGAATACTGCAGCAACACTGACGCAAGTTTAAAAATTTACTAAAAATTATAGAAATTGAACTTGGTGATTGAATACATATCAAATTGAAGCTTATTATGTCTAGTTTCACATGAAACAAATGAAATAGGTAAAGGAATTATATGTTACAAGATATTTGAATTTTAGTGAAACAGGGTCATAGCAGTTTCTGAATCCCCTGTTCCAACTTTAGAAATTCACCATAAATTGTAAAGATATAATTAAGTAGTTTATTTTATATTCTCAGAATCCTTATTGAGTCTAGTTTCATTAGAAACAAACCTCATAGTCATATGAATTTTTTACAGAGAGAAATGTGGTTCGTAGTAAACAGAGGTCAGACCAGTCAAGTCTTGAAACAGGGGTAACTTCAACTAATAAACTGTACTAATTTGCCCAACCAAAAATTCTAGAAAAAATTAGTAGATAGGTATATGAGTCTAGATTTAGGGAAAATTTACGGATCTTGATTTCGACTTTCGTAACTCGAGATATGATTTTTCTTGTGACTGTGATGCAAGTACCTTAAAAGCTGTGAATGTAGAAATAAATAATCCAAAGTTCTAAATATGTTAAATTAAGCTTAGTAACACCTCATACTCGACTCCGGCGACGGTCTCAGGCGTGGGGGCATTACACCTTGCTTCCTCTATGGCGTCACTTCCTTGTCCCCTAAGTGGCGCCACCTTGCCACTACACCACACTCTTTTTTGTGTCATCTTTTACCCCTTTACTCTTAAAAGCCCAAACGCCAATTGCATCACCTGTTCATAAAATTAAAATTCCGAAGACTACCACGGATTTAACTTAAGTTTGGGCCTTGCAAAGGCCCACTAACCTACTAAAATATATATTTTAACCAACCATAACAAACAAAAATTTTAAAAATCACAGAAACACAAAAATCCAAAAAATTGGGGCGTTACAACTTTGATGTGTGTAAAGATGTGAGAGATTAATGGTAACAAAGGCTTGGAAAATAGCCTAAGTGTTAACGACATGGGCAGGGACACAGCCTAGCAAAAGGGTGTGTGGTTTGGCCTTGTGGTTAAATTTTGGTTGCTAACGTCATAGTCAGAGAGTTACACGGCCTGAGGACTCGGGCGTGTCCTGGGCACACGGGTGTGTCCCTGTACTCACACGAGCGTGTGACCCTATTTCTCGGAAAGAAAATTTATAGGTTCTCAGTTTATCCCCTGACTACTTTCAATGCATGCTTAGGGCATCATAGGCCTGTGTATGGGACATTAGATCCATAAAAGCTGTTGGTGCATTCATCAATCCGAAAGGCATCACTAGGAACTCGTAATGACTATAACGAGTCCTAAACGATGTCTTATAAACATCAGCCTCTTTGACCCTCAGTTGATGGTACCCAGATCGAAAATCAATATTAGAGAAAACTGAAGCTCCACGAAAATGGTCCAATAGATCATCAATCCTCAAAAGTGGGTACTTGTTCTTAATAGTCAATTTATTCAATTGCCGGTAACCGATGCACATACGCATGGATCCATCCTTCTTTTTCAGAAATAAAATCGGTGATCCCCACGGAGCTACACTAGGGCGGATGAACCTCCAATCCAACAACTCTTGAATCTGAGCCTTAAGCTCCACAAGCTCGTTCGGTGACATCCTACAAGAAGCGATGGACACTAGAGCTGTACCAGGCAGGAGCTCAATCCCTAACTCAACTTCACAGTTTGCAGGTAACCCATGTAACTCATCGGAAAAAACATCTAAAAAGTCTTTTATTATTCTAATATCTTTAACCGAAGAAACCTCAGAATCAGAAACACCTATGTAGGCTAGATATGCCTCACAAACCTTACGAGCTAATTTCTCGAACCTTAGTGCAGATATCACATTTGACAAATAATTCTGACGCTCCCCAATTACAACTACCTCATCCCCCTTCGCAGTTTTTAGTACCACCCGTTTAGCAACAGAATCTAAGTTCACTTGCTGTTTAACTAGCCAGTCCATTCCCAGAATTAAATCGAATTCCCCAAAAGGGAGTTCCACCGAATCCACCGAAAAGATGGTTCCTTGAACCTCTAAAGGTACGTATCTGAACAATTTATTTACCCTCACATACTGCCCTAATGGACTCAATACAATAACCTCATTGGTAGTGCACTCAACCATTATGCCCAAAGTCTCAGATACGGTGCATGCTATATAGGAATGAGTAGACCCAACATCAATCAGTGCAGTATAAGGTATAAAAAATGTACGACTGATAACATCTGGGGTGTCTCTATCCTATCGGTGACATGCATCATAAACTAGAGCTGGCTGCCTCACCTCTGTATGACCAGTACCTCGGCGATATGCACCTCTAGCCTCACTATTGACTCTCGATGGCTACTAAACACTCCTCGGTGGCTGAACGGTACCCATACTAGTAGCTCGCATCTGATCGGGCCTAATGGACAATGTCTGATACGGTGCTCCAATGATCCCCACCTCAAACTTGCCCCAATTTTTTCTAGCATTCGCCCTGATGGAGTCTCCCACAATCCGCACAGGGCTGCCGTCCAATAGCAGTAATAGGGGACCGAACTCTCACTGGCCAATCAACTCTTGCCTTTTTTCAGCCCAACACGACCCAAAATGGCCTATGACCATGAAATTGCTCATGGTGGCCTCTACAATCAAGTACCCATGTTTATGCGTTTGGATTACCAACTGAATGAGTGCACGATCGTGCAGCGTTGTCGGTCACTTACTTTGGCTTTTGCCGATTTACAATTAAGCCAGTGTGTTTACCCACCTTATAGGATTCTTGGTACGTAATGCTCCTGAAATAATCACCTACAACATAAGACAAATCCATGACCAACATTAGTCGTGCTCAACACTAATAATACAAAAATAGTACCCAACGAAGCCATT
Source organism: Gossypium hirsutum (assembly GCF_007990345.1). Taxonomy (NCBI): domain Eukaryota; kingdom Viridiplantae; phylum Streptophyta; class Magnoliopsida; order Malvales; family Malvaceae; genus Gossypium; species Gossypium hirsutum. The sequence goes on along the minus strand of NC_053431.1, from coordinate 35,743,145 downwards.
ACTATTACTTACTTCCACTTCTTTAACCAATATGGCCTATAGCTTCGCAGGTAAACAAAGTTCGATACAATTTTTTGCTACCCAAACACAAGTCGACATTACCGAATGTTAGAACTTACTACATAATAAATAATAAATGACAACTTTTCTTAAAAACGATTGAAGCATGCTTTTCCCCTCCCTACCGAAAGACTTACCGAACCAATGGGAATCAAGAGTAGAGTGCAGGAGAAAGAACAAATTCGGTAAAGAACCAAAGAAAAGGATTGTTTTGAAAGAAAAATAGAGGGGGATAATCTTCAAGATGAGAAAAAAATAAAGAGATGGTGCTCAGCAAAGTGAAAAACCGAAAGGGGAAAAGAAGTAAGACAGAAGCTTACCTACCAATATTCAGCCAACGAAACAATAGGGAGAGAAAGAGAGAAGAATCGTGTGCCCTAACCCAAATGATCAAAGAACACTTTCCAAACCGAAAAACAAGAATAGAGAGGAAGGGATGAAGATGGAGTAATCGATCAAGTAAGGTAACAAAAAGAACAAGAAATCAAGAGTACCCTTTGTCAAAACTAAAAGTGTTAAGAGGGAAAGAAAGTGAGAGTACGACCAAACAATACCAGGCAAAAAAGGCAGTTAGTTAGACTCAAAGGTATTGGGGGAGAGAGAAGAAGAGCATTCGCCTAAAGAGAGGAATGTAAATCTGAAATTAGCAAAAATAAAAGGTATTACCTAATCTTCCTAGCACTATTTAGCCTCCAAAGAACAAAAGAAATAGAACCTGAAATGCTCACAATAGCCGAAATGTAAAATAATCCTACCAAAGCTAATTCTGAGTGCCTTAGCATGCAATTTTGGCACAACTCTCCCACACTTCAAATTTCCCTAACCTTGCTTCTCAAATCCCTCTAGTAAATCGCTTCTAAAATCGCTCAACCACATCCCACCTATCCACATCCCTTAATAGCCAAAATCCCCTTTATCAAGCTCCTAAAATTCGGCCACAACTCCCTACACTCCTGAAATACTCAATTTTAGTCAACCTAGGACACTTCCACGGCACTTGCAGCAAAATAAAACACTCTACTGCCCCTACCAGGATTTGAACCTCAGTCCTAAGACATAGGTAACACACCATTTACCCCCTAGACCAGCTAGCTCTTTATGTCATAAAATAATCATATTTATTTAAGCCTACTGACTAGCGACAAGGTTTATTAAAATTTTTTTATACAAGTCAGGGCTTGAGCCCAAGACTTCTCAGTCACTTCCTAGATCACTTAACCACTGAAACAGATACACAGTTGTGTCACTAACATACAAAAATAAATACTTAGATTTGGAGGTGTTGCAACTCTACCGCCCTAAAAGGAAATTTTGGCCTCAAATTTTATGTGATCAGAACAGATGAGGGTATTGTTGTCGCATTGCCTCCTCAAGTTCCCTCGTGGCCTCTTTAGAAATGTGATTACGCCAAAGTACTTAACTAGTGGGATAAACTTTTTCCTCAAAACATTCACATCACAATCTAAAATCTGAACCTGTTCTTCATCGAAAGTTAGATTTGACCTAACCTCAATCCCCTCGGTCGAGATAACATGCGTGGGATCAGAGCGATAGCTCCACAACATAGCAACATGGAACACATGATCAATCTGGTTGAGCTCTGGAGGTAACTCTAGCTGGTAGGCAACTGGTCCCACACATTTCAGTATGTGGTAAGGCCCAATGAATCTAGGGCTCAGTTTTCCCTTCCGTCCAAATCTCAGTACCTTCTTCCATGGTGAGACCTTGATAAAAATGAAATCCCCCACGGAATACTCGATCTCATTATGTTACAGATCCGCATACGACTTTTTTTTGCTGATGCCGTCTTCAGTCAATCCCGAATTAGTCTAACTTATCCTCGATATCAAAACCAATTCAGGGCCCAGAACATGTCGTTCACCCATTTCAGACCAACACAAAGGAGTTCAACACCTACGACCATATAATGCCTCGTAAGGTGCCATCTGAATGCTAGACTGATAGCTATTGTTATAAGAAAACTCTACTAATGGGAAGTAGTCCTCCAGCTGCCTTGAAAATCAATTACACAACTCCGTAACATGAACTCTAGTATCTGAATCACCCTCTCTGACTAACCATCTGTCTGAGGATGAAACGCAATACTGAAGTCTAACCTTGTACACAAAGCCTCGTGTAACTTTTTCCAGATTCGAGATGTGAAGCGAGGATCCCTATCAAATATTATAGGAATCGGTACCCCATGCAATCTCACTATCTCAGACACATATTATTTAGCCAGCTTATGTAACGAGTAATTAGTACGAAGAGGTATGAAATGGCAAGACTTGGTCAATCGATCCACGATGACTCATACTGAATCCTTCTTAGAAGGCATTAGGGGTAGTCCACTAACAAAGTCCATTGTTACTCTCTCCCACTTCCAAAGTGGAATCTTAATTGGCTAAAGCACCCCTGAAGGCAACTGATGTTTAGCTTTAACCTGTTGGCAAGTCTGGCATTTACCTATGAAGTCGGTAACCTCACGCATGAGACCTGGCCACCAATACAACTCACGAAGGTCTCGGTACATCTTTTTTCCACCATGATGCATAACATAAGGGCTACTATGCACCTCTCATAGTATAGACTGCCTCAAATTAGTATCCTTCGGTACACAAATTCTTCCACAGAAACAGAGTACCCCTTCGCTACTCAATCTAAAATCTAATGTGCTACTATTCTCAATCTGTAGGAATTGAAGATTTAGTGACTCATCTTCCAGCTATTTACCCTTAATCTGCTCAATTCACGTCAATTTAACTTGAAGTTTGGCCAACAAACTACGATTATTAAATAAGTTGAGACGAGCAAACATCGCCCTCAAATAAGTCATAGTCGTACGGCTCAATGCGTTAGCCACCACATTGGCCTTCCCAGGATGGTATTCGATCGTACAGTCATAGTCTTTTAGCAGCTCATCCATCTATGGTGCCTAAGATTTAACTCCTTCTTAGTGAGGAGATACTTGAGGCTCTTGTGATTCGTGTAAATGATACACTTCTCACCGTATAGCTAATGCCTCCAAATTTTTATTGTAAATACCATCCCAGCCAACACGAAATCATGCGTCGGATAATTCACCACATGAGTCTTAAGTTGATGAGGCACATATGCAGCCATCTTACCCTCTTGCATCAACACACATCCCAACCCAACATGTGATGCATCGTTCTAAACAGTGAACTCTTTCCCAGACTCTGGCTGTATCAAGATAGGGGCTTTAGTCAGAACCTTCTTAAGCTTCTCAAAGCTCTCTTGGTGTGCATCAGTCTAGTTAAACGACACCCCTTTACGCAACAACTTAGTTACAGGTGTAGCAATCAATGAGAACCCCTCAAAAAAATGTCTATAATACCCTGGCAGACCCAGAAAACTTCCAATCTTAGATACTGTCTTATGTGGCTTTGTAACTGCCCAATTTTAGGCCTAGTCAGAACAGAGGTTTCAGAACCACTTTTTTGAGGTTGGAGAAAATATTTTTAATGTTATTTTATATGTTATATCATGATTATATGAGTGCATGAAAATTTTGGTGAAATAATTTTATCGATTGCTAGCTTAATTGAGAAAAAATACTAAATCGCATAAAGGGAAAAAGTTTTGTTTTGCAAGGCAAATATGTTAAATAGCTAGAGAACAAAAAATGGGGTGTTTAAAGGGCAAATAGACCCAAAAAGGGGTGCTTGGCCGGCCATAGAGAAAAGAAAGTAGAAAAGTCAAAATTTGCTGTGATTGGTGACTTAATTTTGACTAGAAATAGAATAAAATAAAACAAAAAGGTATCATCTTTCTATCTTTCTTCTTCCCCACCGAAAATGGCAGCAAACAAGGGGATTTTAAGAGCTTAAGTTTCAACCAATTAATTCTCTTGCAAGTAAGTGATTTTGATGACTTTTCTTGATGATTTTTACACTTTTGGGACCCGTGTAGCATGAACTAACTAGTGGGGGACTATTTTACAAAATAGTTGAAAGTATAGGGTTTTTCCATGAGATAATTTGTGTTTTTTTCTGAATTTTTATGGAAAAAATAAGTCTTGGTTGTGTAATAAACAAGTTTTGTGAAAGAAGTTTTCATGAAAACACCTAAAAGATGCTATTTTGTAGAGTTGTAAAATAAGTTGTAAATGTGTGAAATAATTGAAATTTTGAGTTGCTATACTTATAAAATGAATTTATCTAGGCTTGGTAAAGGAGGAAATTTGGTAAAAATTGATTTATGAGCCTAACGGTAAAATCGTAATTTTTGTAAAGTCTAAGGACAAAACGGTCATTTTGCCAAATTGTGAACTATAGGATGTTTTAATTAATGTAATGATTAAATGAGTGAATTTAATCAGGTTAGATCAAGGAAATCGAGATTTGAGCTTAAATTGGAAAGTACGAGGTTATGGACTAAAATGGAGTAATTGGTCGAATTTTGCATTCGAGGTAAGTTCGTATGATAATAATAGTGCAATGTTATGTTTGAATTATAGTTCTTTACTATTATTCCATATATTGTATGACTTAATATATATTTATTGGAAATTTTGAAGAAATGGTGTATATGATGTGGAAATATGACATGGGAGAATATTACATGAAATGCAAGCAAATGTTGATCCATGACAAGTGATATATGCAATATGCGATAAGTGTTATGTAAATTCTTAAAAGATTATTTGCTATTTGAGTTATGCCTTATTATGTTATGAAAGGGAAACTGATTTATGGATAGTGAGATCGACACTTCGGGTAAGCTCGATAGAGATAGAGTATTGAAAAATCCTGTCTGAACTTTAGGAATAGTTAGAATGATTTTGAAATCCCCTGTTATGATTTGAGAAAATAATTGAAAATTGTTTAAAAATATTTACGGGTTATAATTCATATGCTTAGAATTCTAATGAGTCTAGTTTCAAGGGAAATAGATGGGAACATCATCCAAGTCCCATATTATGAGATAATTAATTTTTAGTGAAGAGAGGTCAGAACTGTCAGACAGTGGAAAATGGGTAACTTTAAGGAATAAACTGTACTTATTGGGAAGACCAAAAATTTTGAAACTTTTATGGTAAGAAGATACGTGAGTCTAGTTTTAGGGAAAAGTTTTGTATCTTAATTTGGAGTTTCGTAGCTCAATATATAAATAATTTAGTAACTATGACTCGAGAAATCAACTTGACTGGAACATAAGTAAAAATGCAAATAGGGTTGTATTACCTTGAGAAGCAAGTTGATAAATTGCTTACTATTTTCATACGGTCTTACTAAGCTATAAAGGTTGCCCACTCCTTTTCATTTCTTTAGTGTTGTCAGGTTAACTCGGGGTTGGAGATCGTCGGAGGCAGCATCACACTATCAAACTATCACCTTTGGAGTATTAACATACGTGTATTAAGCACCTTCAAGCGAGTGGCATGTATAGGGACTTAGTTTTTATGATATATGTTGTTATGATTCACCAAATTTATTGGCATATATTAATTCATTGTGTATAGCCATGAGATGTGGCTTATAATGGTTGTGGTTTGTAAGCCTAGTTATTCGTGATAAGTTTTACTGCTTGCGATGCGATGATGTTTTTATGCTTGTGGGACATGCATCATTGGTGTTAAGACATGTGTGCATGATAAATTCTTCATGACCAATAAAAATGGTTATAGCCATGACGTAACTGTTTGGTATAGAAATAAGACGATGATGATTGAACATGAATGCTTAATGTTTAAATGAGGTTACTTGACAAGGTCAATGAATATGGATTAATGTGTCTAGGCTTGATATTATATGAGTATGTGAACCTTGTGAATGATAGCATGTTAAAGCTAAGAATATACCTTAGTGATGTATGCTAAATCATTAAAATGATTTCATGAGGTATAACTTTGATGTGTGCAAATATGTGAGGGATTAATGGTAACAAAGGCTTGAAAAATAGCCTAAGTGTTAGCCACATGGGCAGGGACACGGCCGTGTGTCTCAGTCGTGTGGATGACACAGCCTAGCACAAGGGTGTGTGGCTTGTCCGTGTGGTTAAATTTTGGTTACTGACATCATAGTCAGAGAGTTACACAGCCTGTGGACACGAGCGTGTCCTGGGCACACGGGTGTGTCCCTATGCTCACACGGGCGTGTAACCCTGTTTCATGGAAAGAAATTTTCTAAGTTTTCTCAAAACTCTCTAAGGTTCTTAGTTTATTACCTGGCTACTTTCAATGCATGCTTATGGCATTGTAGGTCCGTGTATGGGACATTATGCATGTGTATGTTTAAGTCAGGTAATGCCTCGTACCTTGTCTCGGTATCGGACACGGGTAAGGGGTGTTATAGGCTTCCAGTCTAGAATAGCTTCAATTTTTCGAGGATCAATCCTAATCCCTTCAGTAGATTCCACATGGCCCAGAGATGTTACCTCTCGTATCCAAAACTCACACTTGCTGGAAAACTCGATAAAACAATACGATGCAAAAAAAAGGAGGTTTGATAAACTCAAAGGAATTGGGGGAGCGGGAAGCAGAGCATTCGGCTAAAGAGAGGAGTGTAAATCTGAAATCAGCAAAAATAAAAGGTATTACCTAATCTTTCGAGCACTATTCGGCCTCCAAAGAACAAAAGAAATAGAAACTGAAATGCTCACAATAGCCGAAATGCAAAATAATCCTACCAAGGCTAAATTCTGAGTGCCTTAGCATACCACTTCGGTACAACTCTCCCACACTTCAAATTTCCCTAACCTTTCTCCTCAAATCCCTCTAGTAAATCACTCAACCATATCCTAGCTATCCATATCCCTTAATAGCTGAAATCCCCTCCAACAAGCTCGTAAAATTTGGCCACAACTCCTCACACTCCTCAAATACTCAGTTTCAGCAACCTAGGACACTTCCACAGCGCTTGCAGCAAAATAAAACACTCTATTGCCCCTACTAGGATTCGAACCTCAGTCTTAAGACATAGGTAACACGCCATTTACCCCCTAGACCAGCTAGCTCTTTATGTCATAAAATACTCATATTTATTTAAGAAGCCTATTTACTAGCGACAGGAGTTATTAAAAAATTTTTGTACAAGTCAAGGCTTGAATCCACGACTTCTCAGACACTTCCTAGAACACTTAACCACTAAAACAGATACACAGTTGTGTCACTAACATACAAAAGTAAATACTTAGGTTTTTGGGGTGTTACAACTCTATCGCCCTAAAAGAAAATTTCGGCCTCAAAATTTACGTGATCAGAATAGATGAGGGTATTGTTGTCGCATTACCTCCTCAGGTTCCCTCGTGGCCTCCTTAGAACTATGATTATGCCAAAATACTTTAACTAGTGGGATAAACTTTTTTCTCAAAACTTTTACATCACGATCTAAAATCTGAACTGGTTCTTGCTCAAAAGTAAGATCTGGCCTAACCTCAATCTCCTCAGTCGAGATAACATGCGTGGGATCAGAGCGATAGCACCTTAACATAGCGACGTGGAACACATGATTAATCTAGTGCAGCTCTGGAGGTAACTCTAGCTGGTAGGCAACTGGTCCCACACGTTTTAGTATGCGGTAAGGCCCAATGAATCTAAGGCTTAGCTTTCCCTTCCGTCCAAATCTCAGTACCTTTTTCCATTGCGAGACCTTGAGAAAAATGGAATCCCCATGGAATACTTGATCTCCTTACATTTCAGATTTGCATACGACTTTTGTCTGCTGATGCCGCCTTCAGTCGATCCTGAATTAGTCTAACTTATCCTCGGTATCAGAACCAATTAAGGGCCCAGAACATGCCATTCACCAAATTCAGTCGAACATGAAGGAGTTCGACACCTACGACCATATAATGCCTCGTAAGGTGCCATCTAAATACTAGACTGATAGCTATTGTTATAAGCAAACTCTGATAACGACAAGTAGTCCTCCCAGTTGCCTCGGAAATTAATTACACAACCCCGTAACATGTCCTCCAGTATCTGAATCACCCTCTCTGACTAACCATCTGTCTGAGGATGGAACGCAATACTGAAGTCTACCATTGTATCCAAAGCCTTGTGTAACTCTTTCTAGACTCGAGACGTGAAGTGAGGATCCTTATAAGATATTATGGGAACCGGTACCCCATGCAATCTCACCATCCCAGACACATAATTTAGCCAGCTTCTGCAACGAGTAATCGGTACAAAGAGTTATGAAATGGGCAGACTTGGTCAATCGATCCACGATGACCCATACTGAATCCTTCGTAGAAGGCATTAGGGGTAGCCCACTAACAAAGTCCATAGTTACTCTCTCCCACTTCCAAAGTGGAATCTTAACTGGCTGAAGCAACCCTGAAGGCAACTCATAAACCGTAATTTGTATATTTTTTTACCTCATGGTTAGCATATTTTTGGATGAATTATCCTTAGATTTGGTGAATTCGATGCTCCTAATCCTTTAATTTCATGTTTTATACTTAGGTGAGCATAGGAGAGTAAAAAGAGTGAGAAACGGGCCAAAAACGGAAAAAATGGATCAACATGTGAAATCAACACAGACTGGACTTTCGTACACGGGCAGACCACACGCCCGTGTCCTTTTAGTAAAATCAAGCACAACTTACATGGGCAGACGACACACCCGTGTCTATTTAACAGACTCAAACACGTTTTGAAGCAATCACACCCGGGCGTGTCCCTATCAAGCCCAAGTCCAATCCTATTCGAAAAAGGCCACTCTTGAGGGTTTAGAAGCATTCTAAATCCTATATAAACACCCCAAGAGGTACCAAAAAGAGACACACAGATTGGGAGGCAGGGAATTACTCGAAGAAAGATGATTGATCCATCTCAGAAGCGGGATTCACCTTCAAGACTGAAGACCTCGCTTCAATTCTGTGACAGCCCTAATGCGGCCCTAGTCGGGAAGTGGTTTCGGGGCCACAAAACTGAGTCATAAAAAAAATTAGCTGTCATATTTGATGCTTATTATATGTATATATGCATGTGTGAAAATTTTATATTTGAATTTTGTTTAATTGTAGGTGAATTTTAGTAAATAGGACTTATGTGAGAAAATTTAGAAATGTGCTAGGCAAATGTAAAATGGCCTATTAATGCATGTTATAGAAATGGTGGGTTTGCATGTCAAATTGCCCAATATTTGAGCTAGTGGCCGGCCATGCTATGGGGCATAGCATATTTTAAGCATGGTGTGCTAATGTGGTATGTAGGAAACAATAAAATAAGGAGCATGGTAATAAAATAATGAAAGGGAAAATGATGAAAACAAAGAAAAAAATGTCCATCCTTTTTCATTCTTCTTGACCGAAATTCAAAAGGAAAGAAAGGAGGAAATGTTGAAGAGATTCGGCCATGCTTGTAGCTTGGTTAAGGTAAGTTTGATGTTGTTCCATGAGATTCATGCATATTTTTGATGTTAGTTTGAGTTCTACCTAGCCCATGGTTTAAATCTTGCTATGTGATGAAGATGATACTCGGCCATGGGTGTTGTTTTCTTGGTTGGTGTTTGTTTCATGCTAAATCTAGATGAACAATGGGGGTTGTCATTTAGGTTAAGATTAAAGAAATTAATCTTGTTAAAAACTTTGAACTAATAATGCCCATATGTGTGATAGCCGAACATAGACTTTGTTTAAAGTCTTGGTCAAAGGCCGGTTAAGTGTTTTGGAAATTATTAAGCTAGGTGTTTGATCTTTTTGGTTCGGCATAGAACATAAAATGTTGCTAGATGGAGAAAAAAATTCGGCCAGCAAGAGGTGTGCTAAGGCCGAATAATATTAATGAGTAATGCATGTGTTGAATTGATGAAATGGAGAGGATGTTTTAATAGTGCATATATGTGTATTAGCCAAGTTTTGAACTTGAAACAAAATGGTATTTGGCCAATACAAGTGACCATACTTGTAGAATGTATTAAGTATACAATCAGCCTCAACATAGACATGCATGTTCGACCACACGAATGAATGCATAGATTGATGTTGTACATTCGGCTATAGCTAAGCATAATGATGATCCTATCTTGACTTAGACAATCGACTCAAGGAGAATTTGTTAAGTGCTTAGTTAATTGATATTAGGTTAATGATGTGTGTATTTGGTCATAAAGGTGCACATGAGGAAATGTTTGATTAATTGTACTAAATTGCTCAATGTGATTAAAAATGCCTATGACCATTTTGTATTTGAGCTAAAGTGGCCATATGACCTATCAAACTCCTTGTCATATTCGGCCATAAGCAAACATAATGAGACTTTAATAAGTTAAATTTTCTTTGGATTAGCTCAAGAGCTTAGAGGACCACAGTTGGATAAGGGAAAGGAAAAAGTGATCGAATAGCCGCTGAAATTGTTCGACCACCTCCGAGGTAAGTTTTCGAGTAATGGAACTTAGATTATGATTCGATTAGATTATGTCACAAGCAAATCAAAATCATGCTCTTTGTATGTGGCTATTAAGCCGAAATTTGTAAGTGTGATAAGTGTATTGTGTTTGAGCTTTGGTAATGAAAATGAAATATGGATGTGTCATGATTTATTGATATATGTGCATGGTTATTCGAATGATATCCGGGCTAAGTCCCGAAGGCTTTTGTGCTAAGTGACTATATCTGGACTAAGATCCGAAGGCATTTGTGCGAGTTACTATATCCGGACCAAAACCCGAAGGCATTTGTGCTAGCGACTATATCCGGGCTAAGTCCCGAAGGCATTTATGCTAGTGACGATATCCGGGCTAAGACCCGAAGGCCTTGTGCGAGTGGTTATATCCGGCTAAATCCCAAAGATACTTGGGTTGGGAATGAGCGATCTTGCTGTAATAATTTCAATTAATACGCTCGTAAAATCCCAACAATGAGGTATGTTTTGTACATGCATTGGATTAATTCATTCCTTTTAAGTAGTATTCGCTCAGTCGATTAATGAACTTCCGGCCTTTGGCTAAGTTAATCTTTTGTGTGTGAATATAAGGGTTGGTAATGTGAAGTAAGTATGATATTGAGAATTTGTGCATATGAAATTATCCGTTTAGCCATATGAATGCTACATTTTAGTTGTGTCTAATTTTATGGCTCAAAACTTACTAAGCATTAAATGCTTACTCCGTTCTTTGAATCTCTGTTTTATAGATTTTGGTTCGTCAGCTATCGGACTCGGGATTATTGAAGTCGAAGTCTCCCACACTATCAAAGCGCCTTTTGGTACACTTTTGGTTGAACTTTGAAATGGCATGTATAGGACTACCCTTTTTGTTGTTGGTCATGTACCCTTGGGTTTTGTGTAAATTTGGATAGCCATGCGGAAATGGCTTAAATATACTTTGATCATAACATTATAATCGTTTTGTATGTTGTTCGTTGAGAGGTATGGAAATGTTTGGTAACGATTAGCCATTGGAATGGTTAATCATGACCATTTTGGTGCTATGTATGACAACCTCTAGTTGATTCATGGAAAACCATGAAATAGGTAAAGTTTACCTTAAAAATAGATGCTGACAGCAGCAGTGGTGTGGATTTGAAAAATCAGTAAAAATAGTAGAAATGGAATTAAATAGTGAGTAAATTAAGTAATCGAACCTTGATGAATCTATTTTCATAGGAAAGTAATGAAACAATCATATGAATAGTATGTTAATAGATATTTAAGTTTTTGTGAAACAGGGCCAGAACGGTTTCTGGATTCCCTGTTCCGACTTCGGAAGTTCATTACAAATTAACCAGAGATAATTAGAAGTCATGCCATATATGTATAGATTTCTTTTCTAGTATAGTTTCTATAGAAATAAACGGCATCAGTATTGAAGCCCTGTACAGGGAGATATCTAAGTCGTAATGCGCAAAGGTCAGTGTAGTCGAACCCTGAAACAGGGGAGAATTTAGCTAATAAACTGTACTAATTGGCTCGACCAAAAATTATTTTAAAAAATTTGTAGATGAACATATGAGTCTAGTTTCAGGAAAAATTTACGGAACTGATTTTCTAGTTTTGGAACTCGAGATATGATTTTTAAGGTGACAGTGACGCAGTTAGCCAGCTCGTCTGGAAATTTAAAATAGACTGTGCAAATAAGTGATTTAAGTTTGCGAACCCCTCGTGTCTGACTCCGGCAACGGTCTCGGGTACGGGGTGTTACAATTTTATTGGTATCAGAGCTACGGTTTAGTCGATTCTAGGACTACCGTACTACGTTTGGGTCTAGCTATACATGCCATTATGTGATTATTTGATAGTGTGGTGATTTCTGACATTTGCAAATGTGTGTATTTATAGTAATGGATCCCGATCCTGACCGAGTGGTAGCTGATGATCTCGAGATTGTAGCGCCTTCTCCCGCACAAGGGACAGCTTCGGCGGACTCTCAACTTAATGCTAGTAATCCGAATGATGAAGCTAGACAAGCTTTTTATAGCGTGATGAATGATTGGTTCAACCAATACATTCGAACTAATACGGCTGTTCCACAACCTCCATTCCCGACAAATACCACCCCCGCACCTACCATACCTCCGGTAACTGACCAAATAAGGTCAAATAAGCCCCCAGTTGACAGAATTCGAAAACACGGGGCTACTGAATTTAAAGCTACGGACAGCGATGATGCCGAGCAAGCTGAATTTTGGTTGGACAACACTATCCGGGTACTCGATGAGCTATCTTGCACACCCGATGAGTGCCTAAAGTGTACTATCTCCTTGCTACGTGATTCTGCCTACTATTGGTGGAATACGTTGACTTCTGTTGTGCCCAGAGAGCAAGTAACTTGGGAGTTCTTCCAAACTGAGTTTCGAAAGAAGTATATCAGTCAGAGATTCATTGACCAAAAACAAAAGGAATTTCTTGAACTCAAACAAGGTTCCATGTCGGTTACCGACTATGAACAAAAATTTGTGAGGCTTAGCCGATACGCGCGAGAATGCATTTCTTCAGAGGCCGTGATGTGTAAACGTTTCCAGGATGGACTGAATGATGATATAAAGCTGTGTGTTGGCATTTTAGAAATCTGAGAATTTGTGGTACTCGTCGAGCGAGCTTGCAAAGCCGAGGAGCTCAGTATGGATAAAAGAAAAGCTGATATGGGAGCAAAGGAGTTTCGTAAGAGGTCTTCGGGGAGGCCCTTTCAACAGTCATCGAAGAAATTTAGAGATGATTTAGGCCGATCTAGAAACACTTTGGGCTTTTCTAGACGAGATCGCGATCGACCCCCTGTGAGTGCACGAGTCACTTCGGTCGCCAGTGTTGGAACTGATCGTCGAGACAGAGCGGAGTGCCAGTATTGTGGTAAATGGCATTTGGGGAGTTGTAGATTCCATGACAGCTCCTGTTACAAGTGCGGGTCAGTTGACCACTTTATTAAAGATTGCTCGAGGTTGTCTGAATAGAATGTAAATCAGAGTGGGAAACCGGGTGCTACCTACGTGCGAGAATGCATTTCTTCAGAGGCCGTGATGTGTAAACGTTTCGAGGATGGACTGAATGATGATATAAAGCTGTGTGTTGGCATTTTAGAAATCCGAGAATTTGTGGTACTCGTCGAGCGAGCTTGCAAAGCCGAGGAGCTCAGTATGGAGAAAAGAAAAGCTGATATGGGAGCAAAGGAGTTTCGTAAGAGGTCTTCGGGGAGGCCCTTTCAACAGTCATCGAAGAAATTTAGAGATGATTTAGGCCGATCTAGAAACACTTCGGGCTTTTCTAGACGAGATCGTGATCGACCCCCTGTGAGTGCACGAGTCACTTCGGTCGCCAGTGTTGGAACTGATTGTCGAGACAGAGCGGAGTGCCAGTATTGTGGTAAATGGCATTCGGGGAGTTGTAGATTCCATGACCGCTCCTGTTACAAGTGCGGGTCAGTTGACCACTTTATTAAAGATTGCCCGAGGTTGTCTGAATAGAATATAAATCAGAGTGGGAAACCGGGTGCTACCACTGCTCGAGGTAGACCATCTAGAAATACGGGCAATGCTAGTGGTGGTCAGAGAGGATCTAGAGATGCAACGACCAGATCTGAGGCTCGTGCTCCTGCTAGGGCTTATGCTATACACGCACGCGAGGATGCTTCCTCGCCAGATGTTATTACCGGTACTTTTACTCTCTTTGATACTAATGTGATTGCTTTGATTGACCCTGGTTCTACTCATTCTTATATATGTGAAACCTTAGCATCCAGTAAGACTTTACCTATTGAGTCTACTGAGTTCGTAATTCGGGTGTCAAATCCCTTGGGTCGTTACGTGCTTGTCGACAAAGTGTGTAAGAAATGTCCCCTAGTAATTCGAGGTTCCTGTTTTCCGGTGGACTTGATGCTTTTGCTGTTTGATGAATTTGATGTTATCCTCGGTTTAGATTGGTTGACCGTGCATGATGCGGTTGTGAATTGCAAAAGCAAGACTATTGATTTGAGGTGCGCAAATAATGAGATAATCCGAGTTGAGTCTACGGACTTAAAGGGGTTGCCAGCTGTAATATCATCAATGTTGGCCCAGAAATATGTAAGAAAGGGGTGCGAAGCATACCTTGCGTATGTACTTGATGACAAAGAGTTAGAAAAGAAACCCGAATCTGTGCCGGTGGTTTGTGAATACCCGGATGTTTTTCCCGAGGAATTACCGGGTTTACCACCTGTTCGGGAGGTAGAGTTTGGTATTGAGATTGTACCTGGGACTACGCCGATTTCGATAGCTCCGTATCGTATGGCACCAACCGAGTTAAAAGAGTTGAAAGCTCAGTTACAAGAATTGACGGATAGAGGTTTCGCTCGACCAAGTTTCTCACCTTGGGGTGCACCAGTATTGTTTGTGAAAAAGAAGGACGGAACCATGAGGTTGTGCATCGACTATCGTCAGCTGAATAAGGTGACAATAAAGAATAAATATCCGATGCCACGTATTGACGATTTGTTTGATCAACTAAAGGGAGCCTCAGTGTTTTCAAAGATAGATTTGAGATCGGGTTATTACCAGTTGCGAATTCGAGATTCGGATATACCCAAAACTGCTTTCAGAACGAGATACGGTCACTATGAGTTCTTAATGATGCCGTTTGAGCTCACTAATGCCCCTGCGGTATTTATGGATTTGATGAATCGGATCTTCAGACTGTATTTGGATCGGTTTGTAGTCGTGTTTACCGATGATATTTTAGTTTATTCGAGAAATGAAACCGATCATGCTGAACACCTGGGATTAGTGTTGCAAATTTTACGGGATAAGCAGTTATATGCTAAGTTCAGTAAGTGTGAGTTCTGGTTAAGAGAGGTTAGCTTCTTGGGTCATGTGGTATCCGCATCGGGTATTCGAGTTGACCCGAGCAAAATTTCAGCCATACTTAACTGGAAGCCTCCGAGAAATATTACTGAGGTTCGGAGCTTTTTGGGACTTACCGGTTACTACCGACAGTTTGTGAAAGGTTTCTCGATGATAGCCACACCAATGACGAAACTACTTCAGAAGGATGTTAAGTTTGAATGGACAGAAAAGTGTTAGAAAAGTTTCGAACAATTGAAAACTCACTTAACGGAAGCTCCAGTACTAGTGCAGCCCGAATCAGGCAAGGAGTTCGTCATTTATAGTGATGCATCCCTACTTGGGTTGGGTTGCGTATTGATGCAAGAAGGTCGAGTTGTGGCCTATGCGTCGAGACAATTAAAGCCACATGAGAAAAATTATCCGACCCATGATCTCGAACTAGCTGCCATCGTATTCACTTTGAAAATATGGCGACACTACTTATTTGGTGAGAAGTGCCATTTATATTCAGATCACAAAAGTCTCAAATATTTGATGACTTAAAGAGACTTAAATCTGCGACAAAGACGTTGGCTCGAGTTGTTGAAAGATTATGAGCTTGTCATTGACTATCACTGAGGAAAGGCTAATGTGGTTGCGGATGCCTTAAGTCGTAAATCACTGTTTGCTTTACGAGCGATGAATGTACACTTGTCCGTTCTATCCGACAATGTGTTAGTGGCAGAATTAAAGGCCAAACCATTGTTGATTCATCAAATTCGTGAAGCTCAGAAAGTCGATGATGATTTGGTTGCAAAACGGGCTGAATGTATTCTGAATATGGAATCAGAATTTCAAATTGATGATGACGATTGTTTGAGGTTCAGAAGTCGTTTGTCTGTTCCAAGAAATTCAGAACTCATTTCGATGATTCTGAATGAAGCTCATTGTAGCCGAATGTCAATTCACCCGGGGAGTACGAAAATGTACAACGATTTGAGACGTCAGTTTTGGTGGCATGGTATGAAACGAGACATTTCTGATTTTGTTTTGAAGTGCTTAGTATGTCAGCAAGTGAAGGCGGAACATCAAGTGCCTACGGGTTTACTTCAGCCGATCATGATACCTGAATGGAAATGGGATTGAGTCACGATGGATTTTGTATCTGGGTTGCCATTGTCAGCAAGTAAGAAAGATGCGATTTAGGTTGTCATGGATAGACTGACTAAGTATGGGTTTGGATGGGCGATTGGGTGCGGTGCGGTGCGTTTAGCTTACTTTTTGTCTCATGCTATAGTATCGCTACAGTATCTAATCTCACTGCCACCGCTGTTTTTACACTAACCGCAGGTAAACGCACCGCCCATCCAAACTCACCCTAAGTCGACTCACTTTATCCCCGTACGTGCGGATTTTTCATTGGATAAACTAGCTGAATTGTATGTTTCTCAGATTGTGAGATTACACGGGGTACTGATTTCTATTGTGTCGGATAGAGATCTGAGATTCACCTCGCGATTTTGGAAGAAATTGCAAGAAGCTTTGGGTACCGAGCTACATTTTAGCACCACTTTTCATCCACAAACCGATGGTCAATCCGAGCGGATAATTCAGATACTTGAGGATATGTTGAGATGTTGCATCCTCGAGTTTAGTGGTTCATGGGAGCGGTATTTACCTTTGATTGAATTCGCTTACAACAATAGTTTTCAATCAAGTATTAAGATGGCGCCTTACGAGGCTTTGTACGGGCGTAAATGCCGTACACCATTGTTTTGGACCGAGCTCGATGAAAGTAAAATTTTTGGAATTGATTTGATTAAAGATGTCGAACAGAAAGTAAAAGTAATCCGTGAAAGTCTGAAGGCAGCCACAGATCGTCAGAAATCGTATACGGATTTGAAACGAAAGGACATTGAATATCAGGTGGGAGATAAAGTGTTTCTTAAAGTTTCACCTTGGAAAAAGATACTCAGATTTGGCCGTAAGGGCAAATTGAGTCCGAGATTCATTGGGCCGTATGAAATCTCCGAACGAGTTGGTCCAGTTGCGTATAGATTGATTTTGCCCCCTGAACTTGAAAAGATTCACGACGTCTTTCATGTTTCGATGCTTCGACGTTATAGATCTGATCCGTCGCACATAATTAGTCCATCAGATATTGAAATTCAAGCCAATATGAGTTATGAAGAAGAACCGATTCGTATCCTAGCTCGTGAAGTGAAAGAGTTACGAAACAAAAAGGTTCCTTTAGTAAAAGTGTTGTGGCTCAAACACGGGATGGAAGGAGCTACTTGGGAACCTGAGAACTCTATGAAAGAGCGATACCCAAACCTATTTACCGGTAAGATTTTCGGGGACGAAAATTTCTTAAGTGGGGGAGAGTTGTGACAGCCCTAATGTGACCCTAGTTGGGAAGTGGTTTCGGGGCCACAAAACCGAGTCATAAAAATAATTAGCTGTCATATTTGATGCTTATTATATGTATATATGCATGTGTGAAAATTTTATATTTGAGTTTTGTTTAATTGTAGGTGAATTTTAGTAAATAGGACTTATGTGAGAAAATTTAGAAATGTGCTAGGCAAATGTAAAATGGCCTATTAATGCATGTTATAGAAATGGTGAGTTTGCATGTCAAATTGCCCAATATTTGAGCTAGTGGCCGGCCATGCTATGGGGCATAGCATATTTTAAGCATGGTGTGCTAATGTGGTATGTAGGAAACAATAAAATAAGGAGCATGGTAATAAAATAATGAAAGGGAAAATGATGAAAACAAAGAAAAAAACATGTCCATCCTTTTTCATTCTTCTTGACCGAAATTCAAAAGGAAAGAAAGGAGGAAATGTTGAAGAGATTCGGCCATGCTTGTAGCTAGGTTAAGGTAAGCTTGATGTTGTTCCATGAGATTCATGCATATTTTTTATGTTAGTTTGAGTTCTACCTAGCCCATAGTTTAAATCTTGCTATGTGATGAAGATGATACTCGGCCATGGGTGTTGTTTTCTTGGTTGGTGTTTGTTTCATGCTAAATCTAGATGAACAATGGGGGTTGTCATTTAGGTTAAGATCAAAGAAATTAATCTTGTTAAAAACTTTGAACTAATAATGCCCATACGTGTGATAGCCGAACATAGACTTTGTTTAAAGTCTTGGTCAAAGGCCGGTTAAGTGTTTTGGAAATTATTAAGCTAGGTGTTTGATCTTTTTGGTTCGGCATAGTACATAAAATGTTGCTAGATGGAGAAAAAAATTTGGCCAGCAAGAGGTGTGCTAAGGCCGAATATAATTTTGTATATTAATGAGTAATGCATGTGTTGAATTGATGGAATGGAGAGGATGTTTTAATAGTGCATATATGTGTATTAGCCAAGTTTTGAACTTGAAACAAAATGGTATTTGGTCAATACAAGTGACCATACTTGTAGAATGTATTAAGTATGCAATCGGCCTCAACATAGACATGCATGTTCGGCCACACGAATGAATGCATAGATTGATGTTGTACATTCGGCTATAGGTAAGCATAATGATGATCCTATCTTGACTTAGACAATCGGCTCAAGGAGAATTTGTTAAGTGCTTAGTTAATTGATATTAGGTTAATGATGTGTGTATTTGGTCATAAAGGTGCACATGAGGAAATGTTTGATTAATTGTACTAAATTGCTCAATGTGATTAAAAATGCCTATGACCATTTTGTATTTGAGCTAAAGGTGGCCATATGACCTATCAAACTCCTTGTCATATTCGGCCATAAGCAAGCATAATGAGACTTTAATAAGTTAAATTTGTTTGGATTAGCTCAAGAGCTTAGAAGACTACAGTTGGATAAGGGAAAGGAAAAAGTGATCGAATAGCCGCCGAAATTGTTCGACCACCTCCGAGGTAAGTTTTGGAGTAATGGAACTTAGATTATGATTCCATTAGATTATGCCACAAGCAAATCAAAATCATGCTCTTTGTATGTGGCTATTAAGCCGAAATTTGTAAGTGTGATAAGTGTCTTGTGTTTGAGCTTTGGTAATGAAAATGAAATATGGATGTGTCATGATTTATTGATATATGTGCATGGTTATTCGAATGATATCCGGGCTAAGTCCCGAAGGCTTTTGTGCTAAGTGACTATATCCGAACTAAGATCCAAAGGCATTTGTGCGAGTTACTATATCCGGGCCAAAACCCGAAGGCATTTGTGCTAGCGACTATATTCGGGCTAAGTCCCGAAGGCATTTATGCTAGTGACCATATCCGGGCTAAGACCCGAAGGCCTTGTGCGAGTGGTTATATCTGGCTAAATCCCGAAGATACTTGGGTTGGGAATGAGCGATCTTGCTGTAATAATTTCAATTAATACGCTCGTAAAGTCCCAACAATGAGGTATGTTTTGTACACGCATTGGATTAATTGATTCCTTTTAAGTAGTATTCGCTCAGTCGATTAATGAACTTCCGGCCTTTGGCTAAGTTGATCTTTTGTGTGTGAATATAAGGGTTGGTAATGTGAAGTAAGTACGATATTGAGAATTTGTGCATATGAAATTATCCGTTTAGCCATATGAATGCTACATTTTAGTTGTGTCTAATTTTATGGCTCAAAACTTACTAAGCATTAAATGCTTACTCCGTTCTTTGAATCTCTGTTTTATAGATTTTGGTTCGTCAGCTATCGGACTCGGGATTATTGAAGTCGAAGTCTCCCACACTATCAAAGCCCCTTTTGGTACACTTTTGGTTGAACTTTGAAATGGCATGTATAGGACTACCCTTTTTGTTGTTGGTCATGTACCCTTGGGTTTTGTGTAAATTTGGACAGCCATGCGGAAATGGCTTAAATATACTTTGATCATAACATTATAATCATTTTGTATGTTGTTCGTTGAGAGGTATGGAAATGTTTGGTAACGATTAGCCATTGGAATGGTTAATCATGACCATTTTGGTGCTATGTATGACAACCTCTAGTTGATTCATGGAAAACCATGAAATAGGTAAAGTTTACCTTAAAAACAGATGCTGATAGCAGCAGTGGTGTAGATTTGAAAAATCACTAAAAATAGTAGGAATTTAATTAAATAGTAAGTAAATTATGTAATTGAACCTTGATGAATCTATTTTCATAGGAAAGTAACGAAACAATCATATGAATAGTATGTTAAGAGATATTTAAGTTTTTGTGAAACAGGGCCAGAACAGTTTCTGGATTCCCTGTTCCAACTTTGGAAATTCATTACAAATTAACCAGAGATAATTAGAAGTCATGCCATATATTTATAGATTCCTTTTCGAGTCTAGTTTCTATAGAAACAAACGGAATCAGTATTGAAGCCCTGTACAGGGAGATATCCAAGTCGTAATGCGCAAAGTTTAGTGTAGTTGAACCCTGAAACAGGGGAAATTTTAGCTAATAAACTCTACTAATTGGCTTGACCAAAAATTCTTTTAAAAAATTTTTAGATGAAAATATGAGTCTAGTTTCAGGAAAAATTTACGGAACTGGTTTTCGAGTTGCGGAACTCGAGATATGATTTTTAAGGTGACAGTGACGTAGTTAGCCAGCTCGTCTGGAAATTTAAAATAGACTGTGCAAATAAGTGATTTAAGTCTGCGAACCCCTCGTGTCTGACTCCGGCAACGGTCTCGGGTACGGGGTGCTACAAATTCCCTTCAAGAGTTCTTGGGTTTTCTTTATGTATTCTTTTGAGATGTTTTCTTTCATAAATATGAACTAAACCCCCTAAATATCTAAGGGGAATGAAACCTAAGACGGATCTTGTTATTATTATCTGAATTGTATGATAAATATTTGACTTGTTCTTAATTAAGAGTTCTTAATTCTTGCTTTAATATTCCAGAATATTGATTCAAGTAGTGATGTGCTTATTCTGAGGAGCAAAAGTCCCCTATCTAAGAGTAGATCTAACATAATTAAGGTGAGTTGATTGCACGCCTAGAGATAGGGTGACAAGATTTTTTCGGATTAGGGTGAAACCTAATAAGAGAATCCATAGATCGAGTTAATGCAACACTAGAGAGTTAATTAGAAAGAGATTTCATCAATCAACCTAGGGTTAGACGTTGTAAGTCTCGAGAGAGATAATAATATAAATTTGGGATTTCTAAGGATCAAGTCAAGTGAATAAATCGTCTGATTCAGAGTCAATAACAAGTGAAGTCTAGATGGATTTTTCCCTTAGGTATTGTCCAAATCATTCAGTTTTCCCAAAAGTTATTTCACAATTTACTTCCTGTGCATTATTAGTTAATACTAGTACTTTTAGTTCAATCCAAATGAATAGAGTACCCCTTCGCTATTCAATCCAAAATCTGAGGTGTTGCCACTCTCAATCTGTAGGAATTGAAGTCTTAGTGACTCATCCTCCAGCTGTTTACCCCTAATTTGCTCAATCCACGTCGATTTATCCTAAAGTTCGGCCAACAGACTACGATCATCAACTAAGCTGAGACGAGCAAATATCACACTCAAATAACTCATAGCCCTATGGCTCAGAGCGTCAGCCACCACATTGGCCTTCTCAGGATGGTATTTGATCGTATAGTCATAGTCTTTAAGCAGCTCATCCATCTATGGTGCCTAAGATTTAACTCTTTCTGAGTGAGGTGATACTTGAGGCTCTTGTGATCCGTGTAAATGATACACTTCTCACCGTATAGGTAATGCCTCCAAATTTTTAGTGCAAATACCACCGCAGCCAACACCAAATCATGCGTCGAATAATTCACCTCATGAGTCTTAAGCTGATAAGACGCATATTCAACCACCTTACCCTCTTGCATCAACACACATGCCAACCCAACATGTGATGCATCACTGTAAACAGTGAACTCTTTCCCACACTCTGGCTGTATCAAGATAGGGGCTTCAGTCAGAACCTTCTTAAGCTTCTCAAAACTCTCTTGCTGTGCATCAATCCAGTTAAACGACATCCCTTTACGCAACAACTTATTCAGAGGTGTAGCAATCAACGAAACCCCTCAACAAAATGTCTATAATACCTTGGCAGACCCAAAAAACTTCGAATCTCAGATACTATCTTAGGCAGCTTTGTAACTACCCAATTTTGGGCCTAGTCAGAACAGAGGTTTCAGAACCACTATTTTGAGGCTGAAGAAATTATTTTTCATGTTATTTTTAATGTTATATCATGATTATATGAGCGCATGAAAATTTTGGTGAAATAATTTTATCGATTGCTAGCTTAATTAAGAAAAAAGACTAAATCGCATAAAGGGAAAAAGTTTTGTTTTGCAAGGTAAATATGTTAAATAGCTAGAGAACCAAAATTTGGGGTGTTTAAAGGGCAAATAGACCCAAAAAGGGGTGCTTGGCCGGCCATAGAGAGAAAGAGAGTAGAAAAGTCAAAATTTGCTGTGGTTCGTGACTTAATTTTGACTAGAAATAGAATAAAATAAAACAAAAAGGTATCATCTTTCTATCTTACTTCTTACCCAACAAAAATGGTAGCAAACAAGGAGATTTTAAGAGCTTAAGTTTTCAGCCACTTAGTTCTCTTGCAAGTAAGTGATTTTGATGACTTTTCTTGATGATTTTTACACTTTTGGGACCCTCATAGCATGAACTAGCTAATGGGGGGACTATTTTACAAAATGTTTGAAAGTATAGGGTTTTTCCATGAGACCATTTGTGTTTTTTTCTGAATTTGTATGGAAGAAAATATGTCTTGGTTGTGTAATAAACAACTTTTGTGAAAGAAGTTTTCGTGAAAACACTTAAAAAGGGGCTATTTTGTAAAGTTATAAAATAAGTTGTAAATGTGTGAAATAATCAAAATTGTGAGTTACTATACTTATAAAAAGAATTTGGATAGGCTTGGTAAAGGAGGAAATTCGAAAAAAATTTATTTACGAGCCTAAGGGTAAAATCGTAATTTTTGTAAAGTCTAAGGGTAAAATGGTCATTTTGCCATATTGTGAATTATAGGATGTTTTAATTAATGTAATGATTAAATGAGTGAATTTAATCATGTTAGGTCAAGGAAATCGAGATTTGGGGTTAAATTGGAATGTACGAGGTTATGGACTAAAATGGAGTAATTAGCTGAATTTTACATTCGAGGTAAGTTCGTATGATAATAATAGTGCAATGTTATGTTTGAATTATAATTCTTTACTATTATTGCATACATTGTATGACTTAATATATATATTGGAGAAGTTGATGAAATGGTGCATATGATGTGGAAATATGACATGGGAGAATATTACACGGAATGCAAGAAAATGTTGATCCATGACAAGTGATATATGCAATATGTGATATGTGTTATGTAAATTCTTAAAAGCTTATTTGCTATTTGAGTTATGCCTTATTATGCTATGAAAGGGCAATTGATACTATGGATAGTGAGATCAACACTTCGGGTAAGTTCAACAGAGATAGAGTATTTAAAAATCTCATCTGAACCTTAGGAATAGTCTAGGGTACAAGTGACATGTCACTAGGAATTAAGAAATCCGAACTTGTTGAGTTTGTCCAAGTTCATGATATATATATGAGGCATCTGAGCTCGTTGAATTAGTCTTAGTTTATAATGGATGCGATACATGTAATTGGTTTCCGGGCAATGGTCTTGTGTGTCCTGCCGATGGCTAGGTAATCCTTGAGTTGGCCAGATACTTGACAGCTTGTGCGAGCAGCCCTTATAGCTATACCTTGACTGATAGCTTTTATGAGCATACCCGTGAGTAGCTCCATTATGAGCGTTAGATGTTATGAGGTAGCTTTGGCTACGTATGTATATGTGGCACTTTGTACAAGTTTTTCATGTATCCAATAGTATTCCAAGGGTTCAACGGGTAATGCAATAGATGTGATGAAAGTCCTGAGGAGGGCATGTTAAAGAAGTATGGTTATATGATATATTACGATGAGTACAGGTATGTACACCAAACTTATGGTTATCGAGACTTTGAAATGTAGAGACATCGATAAGCTAAGATGTATGAATTATGATTATAAATTTTGTTGCAATATCATGTTAACTTATATTGTGCATTTGAACAGGGAATTCATGGAATGGTCAGCTCATGATTAGTCGAAAGTGAAGTTATGTTAGTTATCATTATATTGCACCAAAACAGTGTTGGACAGCAGCAATTGTATGAATTTGAAAATCCACCAAAAATTTTGGAAATTGAGTTAGAGGCTGAATAAAATATAAAATTAAATACTGATGAGTCTAGTTTCACATAGAAGAAACTGTGTAAACAAAAGAGTTTCATATTATGAAATATTTAATTATTGTGAGACAGAGTCAGAATGATTTTGAAATCCCCTATTATGATTTGAGAAAATAATTGAAAATCGTATAAAAATATTTATGGGTTATAATTTATATGCTTAGAATTCTCAAATGAGTCTAGTTTCAAGAGAAATAGATGGGAACATCATCCAAGTCCTGTATTATGAGATAATGAATTTTTAGTAAAGAGAGGTTGGAACTATCAGACAGCAAAAAAGGGTAACTTCAAGGAATAAACTGTACTTATAGGTGGGATCAAAAATTCTAAAAATTTTATGGTAAGAAGATACGCGAGTCTAGTTTTAGGGAAAATTTTTGGATCTTAATTTGGAGTTCAGTAGCTCAAGATATAAATAATTTAGTAACTATGACTCGAGAAAATGGCTTGACTAGAACATAAGTAAAAATGCAAATAGAGTTCTATTACCTTGAGAAGCAAGTTGATAAATTGCTTACTATTTTTCATACGGTCTTACTAAGCTATAAAGCTTAACCACTCCTTTTCATTTCTTTAGTGTTGTCAGCTTAGCTTGGGGTTGGAGATCGTTGGAGGCAGCATCACACTATCAAACCATCACCTTTGGAGTATTGACATATGTGTATTAAGCACCTTCAAGTGAGTGGCATGTATAGGGACTTAGTTTTTATGATAGATGCTGATATGATTCGCCAAATGTATTGGTTTATATTAATCCATTGTATATAGCCATGAGATGTGGCTTACAATGACTGTGGCTTGTAAGCCTAGTTATTCATAATAAGTTCTACTGCTTGCGATGCGTTGATGTTTTTATGCTTTGGGACATGCATCACTGGTGTTAAGACATGTGTGCGTGATAAATGCTTCATGACCAATCAAAATGGTTATAGCCGTGAAGTAATTGTATGGTATAGAAATAAGACAATGATGATTGAACATGAATGCTTAATGTTTAAATAAGGTTACTTGACAAGGTCAATGAATATGGATTAATATGTCTAGGCTTCATATTATATAAGTATGTGAAACTAGTGAATGATAGCATGTTAAAGTTAAAAATATACCATAGTGATGTCTACTAAATCATTAAAATCATGCCATGATGTATAACTTTGATGTGTGTAAAGATGTGAGGGATTAATTGTAACAAAGGCTTGGAAAATAGCCTAAGTGTTAGCCACATGGGTAGGACATGGCCGTGTGTCTCAGCTGTGTGGATGACACGGCCTAGCACAAGGGTGTGTGGCTTGGCCATGTGGTTAAATTTTGGTTGCTAATGTCATATAAAGAAAGTTACACGGCTTGAGGACACAGGCGTGTCCTGGGCACACGGGTGTGTCCCTATGCTCACATGAGGGTGTGACCCTGTTTCATGGAAAGAAATTTTCTAAGTTTTCTCAAAACTCTCTAAGGTTCTTAGTTTATTACCTGACTACTTTCAATTCATGCTTAGGGCATCGTAGGCCCGTGTATGGGACATTATGCATGTGAATGTTTAAGCCCGATAATGTCTCATACCTTGTCCCAGTGTGAGACACGGGTAAAGGGTGTTACAGGCTTCCAGTCTAGAATAGCTTCAATTTTTTGAGGATCAACCCTAATCTCTTCAGTGGATACCACAGGGCCCAGGAATGCTACCTCTCGTATCCAAAACTCACACTTACTGAACTTGGCGTACAATTGTTTCTCCCTCAGAATCTGCAAAATTACTCGGAGATGTGCGTCATGTTCATCTTTATTCCTCGAATACACCAGGATGTCATCAATAAAAACCACTACAAACCGGTCCAGATAGGGCTGGAAAACTTGGTTCATCAGATCCATAAAAGCTGCTGGTGCATTCGTCAATCTGAACGGTATCACTAGGAATTCGTAATGACAATAACGAGTCCTAAACGCTGTCTTATAAACATTAGCCTCTTTGACCCTCAGTTGATGGTACTCAAATTGAAAATCAATCTTATAGAAAATCGAAGCTCCATGAAACTGGTCCAATAGATCATCAATCCTCGGAAAGGGGTACTTGTTCTTAATAGTCAATTTATTCAATTTTTGGTAATCGATGCACATACGCGTGGATCAACTTTTTGACAAATAAAATCGGTTCTTCCAATGGAGACGTACTAGGGCAGATGAACCCCTAATCCAATGACTCTTGAATATAAGCCTTAAGCTCCACAAGCTCCTTCAGTGCCATCCTATAAGGGGCAATGGACACCGGAGCTTTACTAGGTAGGAGCTCAATCCCTAACTCAACTTCACGGTTTGCAGGTAACCCAGGTAACTCATCGAGAAAAACATTCAAAAAGTCCTTTACTATTCTGATATCATTAACTGAAGAAACCTCAGAATCAGAAAGACCTATGTAGGCTAGATACACCTCACAACCCTTACGAACTAATTTCTCAGCCTTTAGTGCAGAAATCACATTTGACAAATAATACCAATGCTCCCAAATTACAACTACCTCATCCCTCTTTGCAGTTTTCAATACCATCCATTTAGTAGCGTAATCCAAGTTCACTTGATGTTTAACTAGCCAGTCCATTCCCAGAATTAAATCAAATTCTCCAAAAGGGAGTTCCATCAAATCCGCCAAAAAGATGGTTCCTTGAACCTCCAAACTTACGTCTCTGAACAATTTATTTACCCTCACTGACTGACCTAATAGACTCAATACAATAACCTCATTGGTAGTGCACTCAACCATTATACCCAAAGTCTCAGATACAGTGCATGCTATATAGGAATGAGTAGATCCAACACCAATCAGTGTAGTATAAGGTACATTATGAATTAAAAATCGTACCAGTGATAACATCTTGGGCGTCTCCATCCTCTTGGCGACATACAGCATAAACTACAGCTGGCTACCTTGCCTCTGTATGACCATTACCTCTGCTCAGTGCCATCTGTCCACTACCCATACCATTACCACTTCTAGCCTGACCATAGCCTCTCGGTGGCTGTTGAACACTCTTCGGTGGCTGAACAGTACCCATACCATTAGCAAGCATCTGATCTAGCCTCCGTGGACAATCTCTAATACGGTGCTCCAATGATCTGCACCTCAAACATGCTTCAATCCTTTTCCAACATTCGCCCTGATGGCGTCTCCCACAATCCGTATATGATTACGATCCAGTAGCGGTAACAGGGGGCCCAACTCTCACTGGCCAATCAACTCTGGCCTTTTTCTTAGGCCTCTGAAATGAACTTGAGGGTTTTGAATCTTTTTTGTTCCTACCCTTTTCCTTCTCACGATTCTTGCGCTCAGTGTGCTTCACATCCTCGGCGATCTTCGCCTTATCGACCAAAGCAGCAAAATCTCACTCCTTTTGTGGAGCTATCAAAACCCGTAGACTGTCTCTGAGGCCAACCTCAAAACGAACGCAGCGCTCATATTTAGTTGCCACCGTCCCACACACATAGTGGCTCAATCGTAAAAAGTCACCCTCATATTCAGCCACTAATTTATCCCCCTGATTCAAGTTCGGAAACTCTCTCCTCCGGGCATCTACATAACTAGCGCCCACATACTTTCCTTAGAATGCAGTTTTAAAAAATTCCCAAGTCAACCGATAGTACCCTCTTTAACTGTAAGCCACCACTAATAGGCTTCATCTTGCAATAATGACACTGCACCTTTTAGTTTTTGCTCGGGGGTGCAGTTGAGGTCGTCAATGATCCTCTCTATGGCCTCAATCCAATATTCAGCCACATTAGGGGCAACTCCAGCAATACCCCTAAAAAACTCAGCTCCATTAGACCGGAGTCATTCCATAACCGACCCACTGCCCACAGTACCAGTATTTCAGAGTTTGTTTTTGCAGATCGCAGTCTTACTACAATTTTAGTTTTACCCTAAAATAGAGTATTTTAGTACAATCTACTACCTACAGTAGTCTCAGTATATCAATTTAAACAATAAGTAGTTTTAGAGAACTTACTAAAAGAAACCCAAATCCACAGCCGACTTTTATAATTTGGCTCTAATACCGCTAAATGTAACACACCAAACCCGACCCAGACATTATGGTCGAATCCGGTGATGTCACATTGAAGTGTTTTTCACAAAATATAATATCGTTGAAAAAAAAAACCCATTCTATATTAAATCTCTTTGTGATCTTAATGAAGATTTAGGATGTCTTGTTCATTGAAAAAACGCAGGTCATTTAGCAAAATGTTAATCATATTAATTTGTTATTACTTAAAACATTATTTGTGCGGAAGCTTTTAAAATATGTTGCGTAAAAGTGGTGTTTTGCAAAACGTTTATCTTTGTGAAAACCCGCGTCCTACTATTAACAGATATGAATCAAAATAAACCCCCAAATTAAAAGTTAAATTTGGAAGCAAGTGCAGTTGTGTAGCCACCTCCGAGTCCCTCGCAGCACCGAGTTCGTGTAAAATTGGGAATTACCTGCGCAGATAAACAGAAGGGTGAGTTTACAAAAACTCAGTGTGTAATCCCTTAACAAACAAACAGTCAATCATGCTGTAAGCAAGTACAGTCTGGGCCTAGGCCCGTATCAGTAACAGTTCAGTTTCAGTTACGGCCTTAACCCATTGAAGTAACAGTATCAATATAGGCCTTAGCCTAATTCAGTGACAGTAACAGTATAGATATGCAACCAGAAATCCTATCCAACTAGTCTCTACACTCCACTCCGTCTAGCCCAACACTCCATGTGGGGATAAAATCAATCCACCTATCCCTACACTCCAAAACAACATTGGTTGCGGCACTAAATAGTATTTGTAGCAGAGCTGTCAGTACAGTACACTTCCTCCAATCATAATAAACCCATCCCCATGCAATAGGTCATGCGTCATGTCAGAATATCATACATGTATGCAATATATAGACGATGGCATGCTCGATCACAGTCATACATATCATAGGGGCATATTAGTCATTTTACCTCATATGGCATAACAGTCATTTTACCTCATAGAGGCATAACAGTCATTTCATCAAATTACGGTCTAGGTATACTTATCGACCCAACGGTAGGTCCACAGTTGTCTTGGGCGACCCATGCAACCTTAACAGTCAAATAGTGAAAATGGGTCCAAGGCCCTTAATGTAGGCCCATGTGGGCCCACACGCCCGTGTGGCCCAAATAGCCTAGAAATGGTCGTGGCCGTGTGAATTACACAACCTAGCCCAATATTCTCCACACATCTGCGTGGTTTACCCGTGGGGCCCATACGTCCCATTTTCGCCCAACACAGCCCGAAATGGCCTAAGCCCATGAAATCACTCATGGTGGCCTCTACGATCAAACGCCCACGTTTATGCATTCGGATTACCACCTGAATGAGCGCGCGCTCGTGTAGCATTGTCGGTCACTTATTTCGGCTTCTGTTAATTTACGATTAGAGTAGTGTTTTTACCCACCTTATAGGATTCTTGGTACGTAATGCTCTTGAAATAATCACCTACAACATAAGACAAATCCATGACCAACATTAGTCATGCTTAGCACTAATAATACAAAAACAGTCTCCAACGAAGCCATTACTATTACTTTCTTCCATTGCTTCAACCGATATGGCTTATAGCTCCGCAGGTAGACCAAGTTCGATACGATTTGTTACTGCCCAAAAACAAGTTGACATAATCGAATGTTAGAACATACCACATAATAAACGATAACTTCTCTTAAAAATGATTGAAGCATACTTTTCCCCTCCCTACCAAAAGAGTTACCGAACCAATAGGAATCAGGAGTAGAGTACAGGAGAAAGAACAGATTCGGTAAAGAACCAAAGAGAAGGATTGGTCTGAAAGATAAATAGAAGGGGTAATCAACAAGAAGAGAAAAAAATAAAGAGATGGTGCTCAGCAAAGTGAAAAACTGAAAGGGGAAAAAAAGTAAGACAGAAGCTTACCTACCAATATTCGGCCAACAAAATGATAGGGAGAGAGAGAGAAGAACCATGCGCCCTAACCCAAACGATTACAGAACACTTGCCAAATGGAAAATAAAAATAGAGAGGGACGTATGAAGATGGAGTAATCGGTCAAGTAAGGTCACAAAAAGAACAAGAAACCGAGAGAGCCCTTTGTTAAAACCAAAAGTGTTAAGAGGGAAAGAGAGTGAGAGTACAGCCAAACAATACGATACAAAAGAAGAGGTTTGATAGGCTCAAAGGAATTGGGGGAGAGGGAAGGAGAGCATTTGGGTAAAGAGCATTCGACTAAAGATAGGAGTGTAAATCTAAAATTAGCAAAAATAAAAGGTATTACCTAATCTTCCTAGCACTATTCAGACTCCAGAGAACAAAAGAAACAAAACTCGAAATGCTCACAATAACCGAAATGGAGAATAATCCTACCAAGGTGGAATTCTGAGCGCCTTAGCATACCATTTCAACACAACTATCCCACACTTCAAATTTCCCTAACGTTTCTCCTCAAATCCTATAGTAAATCGCTCCTAAAATCGTTCAACCATATCCCACCTATCCATATCCCTTAACAGCCGAAATCCTCTCTAACAAGCTCTTAAAATTTGGCCACAACTCCATATACTCCTTAAATACTTAGTTTCTGTCAACCTAGGACATTTCTACGGCACTTGCAGCAAAATAAAACACTTTACTGCTCCCACCAGGATTCGATTCTTGATCCTCAGACATAGGTAACACACCACTCACACCCTAGACCAGTTGGCTCTTTATGTCATAAAATACTCATAGTTATTTAAGAAGCCTACTGACTAGCGACAGGGTTTATTCAAGCAAGAAACAAAATTTTTGTACAAGTCAAGGCTTGAACCCAAGACTTCTTAGACATTTCCCAGAACACTTAACAACTGAAATAGATACACAGTTGTGTCACTAGCATACAAAAATAAATACTTAGATTTTGGGGCATTTCAAGTGGAATTCTCTATAGATCTTACTCTTGGTTCAACACCTATATTTATAGCACCTTACAGAATGGCTCCTACTGAATTGAAAGAGCTGAAAGTATAGTTGCAAGAGTTGATTGACAGAGGTTTTGCTCAACCTATTTTCTCACTTTGGGGTGCGTCAGTTCTATTCGTAAAGATGAAATATAGATCGTTGACGCTGTGCGTTGATTATAGACAACTCAACAAAGTTACAATAAAGAACAAGTACCCATGTTGTTTTGGCAGGTTCGCCCACAGCCATGTCGCACGGCCGTGGCGGTTTATCATAGCCCGTGTTGGGGAAATCTTTGCCCTATTTTCACACGGCTCTAAGCACGCCCGTGTGCTTGGCCGTGTCTGTATGGAAAAACCTGTATTCAAGATCTTTGTTAGTAAGTTAGGTGTTAAATACTAAAATTTAAAGAAACTAATATTTTTAGTGCTCGGGTTGCCTCTTGAGAAGCGCTTATTTATAGTCTAAGCTAGACTTACCTCTCCCTTGAATGGTCATGGTGGTTTGAGGAGTTTATACTCCTTATTCTTGCTATCATTCTCATCAAAATAATGTTTTAGACGGGTGTTGTTTACCTTAAAAGTGATTAACTTGGGATGACTCACCTCGACTGTACTGAATGGGAAAATGCTATGTACCGTAAGAGGGATTTCTTCATTCGGTTTGGTAGTGACAATGTGAGGATCTGCGGCATCTAATAAAACTTTATCTCCAACCTAAAGTTGATTTGGAAAGGTATTGAGCTCGTTCTGTCGTAGTTTTAGTTTATCGGGCGTTCTCGATTTATGCGTCCGCCATTCATCTAGCTCTTCAATTTGTAGCCTTCATTCTTCATGAATAGGTCCTCTGTTATTGCTTGAGAATGACTCATGTGCTTCCTTCAAGCTCATTTCTTGCAAAGTAGGTTGTACTATAGTGTCAGTTTTAGTAGAATGGTTTAGACGATCACCTTCAATTTTCGATGTGTTGCTAGAATTGCGAGCTTGAAGGGTGATTGTTTCGTCTCCCACACAAAGTGTGTGTTCACCTGTGCCAACATCAATAATAGTTTTAGCAGTTGCTAAAAAGGGCCGTCTTAAAATCAAAGGGGTGTTGCAGTCCTCCTCTATGTCTACAACAATGAAGTCAACGAGAAATACAAATTTATCGATTTTAACTAGCACATCTTCAATAATACCCCTAGGAAATCTTATAGTTTTATCTGCTAATTGAATGCTCATCCTAGTCTTTTTGGGTTTCCCAAGACCTAATTGTTTAAACATTTTGTAGGGCATGACATTAGTACTAGCCCCTAAATCAACTAATGCTTTATTAACATCTAAACTACCAATTAAGCAAGGAATCGTAAAACTCCCTGGATCTTTTAGTTTGTTGGGTAGTTTATTCTGTAGAATAGCTGAGCAAACTGCGTTTAGCTCCAGATGTGATGCCTCATCCAACTTCTGTTTATTTGCTAAATGTTCCTTTAAAAATTTCATTGCATTTGGCATCTGCGATAGGGCTTCAATAAACGGTAAGTTAATATGTAATTTTTTTAAGAGTTTAAGGAATTTACCAAATTGTTCATCTGAGCGGTCTTTCCTTGTTGTGTTGGGGTATGCACACGAGGTTTATATTTGACGTTCACTAATTTATTTTTATTATGACCTACCTCACCTTTACCTCTGCCTACTATAGTTTCTTGTCTCGGTTCTGGCTCAGGCTCAACGACTCATTCGTTCGTCATCTTGAATATTAATTACGTTGAGCTGTTCCCATGGGTTGGGTTCATTATTACTTGGCAAGCTACCTTGTGGTCGTTCGGAGATTAGTTTGGACAGCTAGCCTATCTGAGTTTCGAGCCCTTGAATCGAGGCTTGCTGATTTTTATGTGCTGTCTCGGTGTTTTGGAAATGAGTTTCTGACACCAAGATAAATTTAGATAGCATCTCTTCAAGGTTCAGCTTCTTCTCTTGTTGGTAGGGTGGTTGTTGGTAGCCTAGAAGTGGTCTCTGATTTCCTTGACCTTCTCATGAGAAATTTGGGTGGTTCCTCCAACCTGCATTATGAGTGTTTCTATATGGATTGTTTTGAGATTGAGGATTATTACTCATGTAATTTAACTGCTCATTATCCATGTTGTGGCCATAAGGCTTGTGTTCCGAATTGCTTGATCCACCTCCACTTGTTTCGTACTACATTACTAGGTGAACCTGTGAAGAACTAAGAAAACCATCAATTTTCTTATTCAAGAGTTCACCTGATTAGAGAGCATGGTGACCAAATTGATGTTATAAACACCGGCTGTTTTCGTTGGTTTTGTCCTCATGACTTGCCACTGATAGTTATTCAGTGACATCTCTTCAATAAACTCATAAGCATTTTCAGGTGTTTTATTATTGATGGTTCCGTCAGCGACTGTGTCAACCATTTGCCGAGTCGAAGGATTCAGTCCATTATTGAACGTTTGAACCTGTAGCCAAAGCGGTAAGCCATGGTGAGGGCACCTTCTTAGTAAGTCCTTGTATCTCTCCCATGCATTGTAAAGAGTTTCTAAGTCCATCTACACAAATGAAGAGATATCATTACGTAATTTGACCATTTTAGTCGACGGGAAATATTTTAATAGAATTTTTTTGGTCATTTGTTCCGGAGTAGTGATTGACCCTTGTGGTAACAAGTTCAACCACTGTTTAGCTTTGTTCCTCAACGAAAAGGGAAACAACCGAAGACGTATGGCATCATCAGAAACACCATTGATTTTAAATGTATCGCATAGTTCCAAAAAGTTTGCTAGGTGAGCGTTGGGATCTTCATCCTGCTGACCAGGAAACTGAACAAACTGTTGTATCATTTGAATTGTGTTAGGTTTCAGTTCAAAAGTATTTGCAGCTACAGTAGGTCTAACTATGCTCGATTCAGTTCCTATTAAAGAAGGTTTAGCATAATAATAAATAGTGCTTAGAGCAGGATTTTGATTAACAGCAATTGGAGGAGGTAGCTGTTTGTCTTGGTTTTAAGCCATCTCTTCGGTTGGGGGTTGAGTATTGTCCTCTTGCTCGTTCTCTGTGTATCTTAAGCTTCGCCTTATTTCTCTTTGGTTTCTGCGAACTGTGCGATCGATTTCTTCGTCAAAGAGTTGTGGTCCTGATGGGTTTCTTCTAGTCATAAACTATAAAAACCTGCCAAGAGAAAGAAAAAGGAAATTAATAAATAATAAAAAGTTAAATTAAATTAAAATGCAAGAAAACTAAATGGCTAAAGTAATAAAAATTAAGCGTTCCTAATATCTTAGTTCCCCGGCAACGGCGCCAAAAACTTGATCACGATTTTCGTGTGACAGGGTTTAAATATTTATAACAAATCGTTCTTGAAACTAAACATTATCATGATGTAGGCAAGTGTACCTATCGAATAGTAGTATAGTTTCAGCAAGAACGGATTGTCGAACCCAAGGGAACTAAAAGTACTATTAATGACTGTCTTTTTATTATCTAGCCTAAAAATAAGGGGGTTTTGTTTAACTAACTAATTATCTAAACTAACAATTCACAGAGAGTAGAATTGGGGGATTACTTTTGGAAAATGATTGAATTAAGACAATACCTAAGGAAAAATCCACCTAGATTTTACTTGTTATTCTGGCTCTGAATCAGACGATTTATTCATTTAACTTGTTCCGTAGAGATCCCTAAGTTATGTTATTATCCCTATTCAATACTAATAACGTCTAATCTCTAGATTGATAATTGAGACTTTTCTCTAATTAACACTTTAGGGTTGCATTAACTCAATCTATGGATTCCCCTATTAGGTTTCACCCTAATTCGGCAAAATCTTGTCACCCTATCTCTAGGCGCGCAATCAACTCCGCTTAATTATGACAAATGTACTCTTAGACAGGGTCTATTCCTCCTTTGAATAAGAGCTTATCTTGGATTAGTATCCTGAGATATCAAAACAAGAATTAAGAACACATAATTAAGAACAAGTTAAATATTTATCATACAATTCAGAAAATAATAACAAGATTCGTCTTAGGTTTCATTCCCCTTAGGTATTTAGGGGATTTAGTTCATAACTAAAAAGGAAAACATCTCAAAAAAATAACAAATACAAAACATAAAGAAAACCCAAAACTCCTGAAGGGAAATTGAGGGGAGATCTTCAGTTTTGATGATGAATCCGGCTTCCGAGATGGATCAATCAGCTTTCTTCGAGTAATTCCTTCATTCCTCTTCGTGCCTCTATTTTCTTCCTCTTTTAGGGTGTATTTATATGCTTTGGAATGCCTAAAAACCCTCAAAATTAGCCTTTTCCAAATTGGACTCAACTTGGGCTCGACAGGGACACGCCCGTGTGCGATTACTTCAAGCCGTGCTCGAACTTGTTAGAATGGCACGGGCGTGTGTTCTACCCATGTGAGTTGTGCTTCGATTCTGCCAAATTGAAACGACCGTGAGGTCTGCCCGTGGGAGGAAGTCCAGGCCGTGTTGATTTCGTACTTTGGCCCATTTTCTCTATTTTTTGGCCCGTTTCTCATTCCTTTCACTCTCCTATGCTCTCCTAAGTATAAAACATGAAATTAAGGCATTAGGAGCATCAAATTCACCAATTCTAAGGAGAAATCATCCATAAAATGTGTTAAGCATGGGGTAAAAATATGTATAATTACGGTTTATCAGTTACCTTTATCTCTAAAGAAGAAAGATGCCATTTGGATAATTATTGATTAGTTGACAAAGTCTGCACACTTTATTTTATTACTTATGGATTTTTCCTTAGATTGGCTGAATTATATGTTTCTGAGATTGTCAGATTGCATGGAGTGCCTATCTCCATTATTTCAAATAGAGACCCTTCGTTTACATCTAGATGCTAGAACAAATTGCAAGAAGCTCTGGGTACTCAGTTACACTTTAGTACTACATTTCATCCCTAGACAGATGGTCAATCTGAACGGGTAACACAGATCTTGGAAGATATGCTTTGATGTTGTATACTTAAGCTTAAAGGTAACTGGGAAAAGTAATTGACTTTGGTTGTATTCACTTATAATAACAATTATCAGTCTAGTATCAGAATGCCACCGTATGAAGCTTCGTACAGTCGCAAATGTAGAACTCCATTGTATTGGACAGAACTCAGTGAGAAAAGTTACACGGAGTTGACTTAGCCTGTGAAATCGAGGAAAAAGAGAAAGTAATTCGGGACAGTTTGAAAGCAACCTCTGATCGTCAAAACTCCTATACTGATCTTAAACAAAAGGAAATAGAATTTCAAGTCGGTGACAAGGTATTCTTGAAAGTATCTCCTTGGAAGAAAGTTCTCCAGTTTGGTCGTAAAGGAAAATTGTGTCCAGTGTTCATAAGACCATATGAGATTACAAAAAGAATTGGACCAGTTGCATATTGGTTAGCTTTACCACCAAAACTTGATCGGATTCATAATGTTTTTATGTGTCAATGCTATGGTGATATCGATCCGATCTTTCACATGTTATTTCTCCGACAAAGGTAGAGATTCAGCCTGATATGAGATATAGTGAAGAACCATTCAAAATCTTAGCTCAGAAAACAAAAGAGTTAAGAAATAAAAAGGTAGCTTTAGTAAAACTTCTTTGGCAATGACACGGTGTTGAAGAGGCGACCTGGGAATCGGAGGATACTATAAGGAAGCAATACCCGAATCTTTTTACTGGTAAGATTTTCGAGGAAAAAAATCCATAAAGGAGGGAGAGTTGCAACAATCTATTTTTCAGTGAAATCGGAACAGTGGTTTCGAGACCACAAATTCCACCCAAAAGTAAAATTTATTTTTATTTTATTAGGTGGTCCATATTATGATAGACTTGTCGTGTAAAAACTGAGTCCACAGTTCATTAGACCATATGAGATTACAGAAAGAATTGGACCAGTGGCATATCAGTTAGCTTTACCACCAGAACTTGATCAGATTCATAATGTTTTTCATGTGTCAATGCTAAGGCAGTACCAATATGATCCTTCACATGTTCTTTCTACGACAAAGGTAGAAATTCAGCCTGATATGACATGTAGTGAAGAACCAATCAAAATCTTAGCTTGGGAAACAAAAGAGTTAAGAAATAAAAAGGTAGCTTTAGTAAAAATTATTTGGCAACGACACGGTGTTGAAGAGGCTACCTGGGAACTGGAGGATACTATAAGGAAGCAATAATCGAACCTTTTTACTGGTAAGATTTTCGAGGACGAAAATCCTTAAAAGGGGGGAGAGTTGTAACAACCCATTTTTCAGCAAAATCAGAACAGTAGTTTCGGGACCACAAATCCGACTCAAAAATAAATTTTTTTTATTTTATTAGATGGTCCGTTTTATGATAGACATGTCGTGTAAAAATTTTGATATGAAAATTTTATCGATTAAGCATTTAATTACAAGAAGGACTAAATTGCAAAAATGTGAAAGTTGAATTCTAGTAGCTATAAGAATTAAATAGCTATGGAATTCAAAACTAGATGTCCTTATATGGTAATTAGACCATTAAAGAAAAGTATGTAGATTTTTGGTGACTCATCCATGGAATTTAGAAAAAGGGCAAGGACAAAATTGGTATTTGAAAAATAAGTAATTATTTAAAAGATGAAAAGAAAATATCATCTTATTTTATCATCTTGTTCAACCTAAAATACACGTAATCCCTAGGAGAGAGAGAAGAAACTTTCATGGCCTAATTGGATCCGGACAACACAAATTCGAGGTTAGACTGAGGAAAAGAAAAGGTTTCAGATTAGTAGATTTTATACGCGAACAAGTCTCGAGGTAAGTTCATGTAACTTAATCGCGCATGTAAATATGTTTAATCGAATGTTGTGTTGTATGGAATGTGGCTTATATTCATGTACATTACTTTAATTTTATAATGAGAAATTTAATACATGCTTGATATGGTAAAAAAGGGTTAAGTCCCGATTGAATATTGAATTCTGATGAATATATGCGCTTTTTCGAAACGAATAAGGTCTTGCATTTGTTGCAAATGGGATTTAGCTGAAACGAGTAATCCTATTGACCTTGTTATAGAAAGGATTTAGCCCGAACGAGTAATCCAAATATAATACCTCTCGAGTATACGTTATGATTAGGGTTTAGCTTGGCATGGTAATCCTAATTGAACTATTTTGAGCATACATTATATAAAGGATTTAGCCTGGACTGGTAATCCTATTATACGATATGTAGCTGAAGAGTGTGTTCCTTGATTAAGTGCCCTGATGGGTACCATTGAATAAGAATTGACGGATTATTGAATCGTACACCTCGAGTGTACTACTTGAGCATCCATCAGAATTTCAATGA
This sequence comes from Gossypium hirsutum, assembly GCF_007990345.1. NCBI lineage: Eukaryota > Viridiplantae > Streptophyta > Magnoliopsida > Malvales > Malvaceae > Gossypium > Gossypium hirsutum. The sequence continues at coordinate 35,704,382 of NC_053431.1, read as the reverse complement.
TTCAACGGACATAAAACTCTTGACATGGTGTGAGAAATATGAGATGAAATGATAACTTGAAAAGAAATATTGTATGATGAGCTCATCTATGTTTACTTGATTGTTATGAGGATTTTTGGTGACTAACATGTTTGATTGAATGCATGTGTTTACGCAATATTGCTAATGGATAGAAAACATGATATTGTATGCTTAGATTTAAATAACGGGATTTGTAAGTTTAGTTTCTGTTATACGAACTTACTAAGCATGTAATGCTTACTCGTATTTTCCCTATTTTATAGTTCTCAGAAGCTCACGAAGGTTGGAAGATCATTGGAGCATCGTCACATTATCGGCTAGCTTATTTTGGGTATACATAGTAAAATCATTTTGGTATAATGGCATGTATAGGAAAACATGGCCATTAGTGGCATGAAAATCATGATTTGTAACCTAGCCATTGGACTGACTAGTAATGGCTTATTTTGGAATGATTAAGTAGGTTATTATGATATATTCATATGTGATATGTGGAAACACAAAAGTTTACACACTTTTTCATACCCTTTTTAACTTAAATTCATGCGAATTCGGTTAAATTATTATCGAAAATAATTAATTTTTATGAAATAATTAAAGTGCACTTAAAATATGAACACGTTAAATTTTATTTAATTTCATAATTATTTTTGATGAATTTTTGTTATTTTCGACAGATTTACACAAAGGGAGAAAAATAGCTCGGCAGACACTACTAGAAGTACGAAACCTGGAAGCAATTTGAAGTATCAAGGCGAATTAAATTTCAGCCTAAGACGGTCCAAAATTATATGTATTTATTCATAATATGATTAATTTTAATTTATATCCAATTTAATTTGGCTTAATAAATTATGATTAATTAATTATGAAGAAGTGGTCCGATTAAACTAAATCGAGTAAACCGAACAGCCCAAAACCATCCAAGTGCTGACCCAATTCAGCTCATTAGCTGATTATTTAAGCTGCAAAGAAGCCCTTGAAGACTTGTTCAAATTGCAATTAAACCCCTCCACAATTGGTGGCTTTGTAGATTTGCCCCAAGCCATTTTTAGCAAAGTTGAAGCCATCAACTTTCCCACATAGGAGGCCAGCCAAGGGGTGGCTCATTGGCTGCTTCTTTTAGAAAATTTCAGCTGCCACATTCAGCTATTAAAACCCGCTTGACTGATCATTCAACACATCCCTCTTTCACATCTCTTCTCTCACAATTCTTTTCTCTTCTTTCACATTTTCTCTCATTTTTTTCCATTCAAAGTTCCTTGCTCTTTTGCCGATTTCTCCCCTTGAGAAAGGGTTCTTCTTCAGCCATTTTGGAGTAGCAATTTAGTGTTCATAGCAGCCTTGATCAGCAAGGACAGCAAAGAAGGAAGAACGGAGCAACCTAGTCAAGCCACGAAAAAAATACTAGATTTGATTCTTATTCCCTATCTTTTTAATTTTTTTGTTTTTTGTGATGAACATATCTATGAATATTTATGTTGTTGGAATGGTTAATTTAATCAGCTTAGTTTGAATTTAATTCATGTTGGGTTGATTGCATTTCATCCTCTTAAATTATTAAATTTGTATTTATACTATTGTAGGCCTCGATAAGATGCTTGATTAAGTAAAATCATGACTAAGTTATTCTTGCATCACAATTGTTAGGTAACTAACGAATTAATTATTTAAACCAAAATGTAGTGTTATCCAAAGTGCGGAGTTCCTACATAGAAAGTTTTCTTTTTCATAAAAAATATGAATAATAAAAAAAAATTAGCTAAAGAAAAATAAAAAACCATCCATGTTTTAAAATTACAATCCATAAAATTAAAATAAAAAGAGTTCAAATTCAGTAAGATTCTTGTTTTGAAGCCTCATCCTGTTTTTTTTTGGGATTTCCTCTTCTTCTGGGTACTCGACATTTATTTTGTTGTTTCTGTTTTGAGCTGTATCTGATGGATAGGAACCGTGGAATCCTCAGGTCGTGTCTCTGAGCATAATCTTTGTAAATCGACCCTGTCTCTTGCATCCTTTAAATTATCCATTATGAGTTATAATGTTACCTTCATCTAGAGTTTGGTGGGCTACTAAATCCCCTTTTCATTTTTTAAGCTCTAAAAATTGTTTTAGTCTAAACTCTCTTATAGGATTCTTTGTTGGCTAAAATAATAATCCTAACCTACCAATAGGAACCTTTGCCTATTTCCAAAAGACTATCACATGATGTGGAAAGAGTAACCCTACTTTCTTTTTACGAACACAACAGATCATGCTTTGATATATCCATGCTCTAATACAAGTTCTTCCCTTTTGTAAGATGGCGTAAAGTATAGTGGCTATGAAAGTAATGATGTTAGACACATTTACCACAAGATGTATCCGGGTGAAAAAAAATTGTAACCATATTATGGCTGTAGGGGATAGTCTAATATGTGAAAATGATATTGGAAAATCAGTGCCTAACTGATGTTTCCATTAACCTTTCCCTTTAGTTAAGTAGTATATGATGATGTCCATATCTATGTTTTGAAAAAAAAATTAAATAAGATCTTTGCAGAAAATCATACATGTAGATTGGAACATCATAATATCTACAAATTTTCGGAAGTGATAAAGATATTTTTATGCCCCTAACTGTGATGTGTGACCATGGCTAACCCAATAGTCTCTTGGCTTTTGTTTCTTTTAATGATGCATAAAATTCTTGTACAATGGAAATGTAAACAAGTTCTATCGGGGTTTGACAGAAACTGTCCCACCTATGGTACTGAACTAAGTCCCTTATCTTCCTACCTAACGTCTTTAGGGACTCAAATCCACTTTCTTGAAAACGTGTTTTTCTTTGAATTTTGGCGAGGTAGGTACCAACTTCCTTCTCTCTAAGTATTTGAAAATTATCCACCCCTAATGACTCACTATCCAAGATTGTATTATTATTCTCGTATCCATTAATAGTCTCAACACACTATAAGTTAAAAATGCAAATGTCATATAAGAATATCGAAAAATATGGTTACAAATTTGGAACGCCTAACATCTTTCTTGATGTTGCTTGGGTTTGTAAGACAAGTTTGTTGTTCTGGTTGCAATAGAGTGTACCTGCAAACGGATGGAGGTGAGGCAAACCAACAATGTATGGGTGGACAAAGAAAAAGCAAGGATACTTTCAAAACACTAGGGATGGTGTTCTTGATGTTACTTGGTGTCTACAACTAAACTTTGGATAAATAGGTTGCTATTAAGGATGATTTATAGAAGGATTTAAGGCTTTCCTAATATGTTTTTCACACAAAATCTCGACAGATTTCATGAAGATTAGAAAAGGAAAGTGACAGATTTCACTACGATGTCATGACATAGGGTGTGGGTTTTGCAAAACTACCCATGTGTTATTAAAACTAATTTACTTTGAAGTTTCGTGTCACAACACCAGGGTTCAGTGTCGTGACATAACCCTATGTTTCAAAAAATTATTTTCTTTAAAAGTTTAATGCTGTAACCCTGGGGCTTTGTGCTGCGACACGGCCCGTGAATTTTTCTCTGGGCTTCAAAGTTTCATTTTACAACACGGGGGGTGTGGTGTCACGACACGGACTAGAAATCTCCCAAAAGCATCTTTCTGGGTATGTCAGACTCCTCCAGTTGTGCCTAACCGCCTTAATCCACATCTAAAGCCCTTTTCAATCCTTAAAACTTTTATCCTAACTAATACTAAAAATGAAATATGAAAAATCCTAAAATCTAAAACAGAAATAATTTTACATTATTTACAAATATATTAATAAATTTTGATCATGTCACGTATGGCTACCAGATTCATCTAGTGCCCAAGTCCAATATTTTTCTGAATGTTTTACTTTATCTTTGAAGTCCACTATTGCTTTACACTCTAACTTCTATTTTTTGACAACAATTTCGATGGCACCCTCAAAGTAATGTTTTATTCTCTACCCATTGACAAGGAAGGTTTCCTCGCCTTTGTTTATTACTTCCATCTCAACATGGGGAGTACCCGATTTACAGTATATTGTCTTGTCCATCTCCAGCACAACTTGTTGGATCTGGTGCCTAAAGTGTAGTATTTTCGCCAATGTACACTTGTAATTTTTTTGAACAGATTGGTTAATAGAACTATTCATGAATTAAATTAATACTTTGTATATTGTCCTCAAATGATTGTTACTGCAAAGCAAAATAGAATTAAATGTTGCTCATTGGTTTGTCTAATGTTTAACTAATACTAAACGACATTACATGGTTGGATTGTAATACAAGAATAAAAATAATATTAGTAGATAGACCTAAAAATTTCCTTAGTCTAATAGGAAATGTGGAAACCAATTGAAAGACTAATATGCCATCTATCAAGTCCAATTGCAAAGATGCTTTGTCTTGGGTAGTGGAGTGGATGACTCCCAGAAGATAGAGACATAGGTGTGACTAACTGGATTGACAATACATCAGAGATGACCTAAGATGAATAGATTCTGAATCCATTTATGGATTTATTCACTTGTGACGTTCATAGTCTGGCATACCTAAATCCTAAGTGGATGATGGACTATGTATGCGTGACTTGTACACTTTGATGTAAGTAAAATCTTGAGCTCAAATAGATAAGGAACTGAAAGTTGGTGCATTGGATGTGTAACGTCTTGCTTTTCGGATTTATTCGTGGTTTCAATATTTTGTAAAGATTTTAAAATTTTTGTATTTGGATGTGAAATTAATATTTTGAGTAGGTAAATGGGCTTATAGAAGGCCTATGAGTTGGCCAAAACCCGGTTGAATTTTTGGACTTAGGAGTTAGGGGTTCTGGCTAGATGGCCCTTGTATAGAGTTATGGGTAAATTGCATCACAAAAAGAGCCTTAGAAGAGTGGCAAGGGTGACGCCACTAGGCTCCTAAAAAGGTGGCGTATGGAGCATTGGGGAAGCATGGGATCGATTCCCTGTGTTGACAAATAAATGCATTTATTTTTAAGTGCAGGAGGAGTAGTGTTGGAGTCCAGGTGGATTCTGCTAAAGGAGAGTTTGAATCAGTCCAAACGCTCGGATTAAGAAGTGATAAGCAGAGAGATTTAAGGGATTTGGAGAGAGGCTAAGAGTTGCCCGAATTAGGGGAATTAGAAAAGGGATTTCGGCAGAGGGGTATTAGGTTAGTATTTCGGCACTTAGGGTATTGAGTGGTGCCGTTTTCTTCTGCTTAAACACCTTAGGGTTGTTCTTTTCTCTCTTTTTCCTCTCTAGCCGAAACCACCATTCTCTCTATGTTTCTTTCTTCATTTTTCTTCTTCAAAACCGTTCATTAAACCTGTTGTTCATCAACACTTGTGTCGAAACCACAAAAGCCGAAACCTCAAAAAATACATTAGTTGTGCCGATTTCTTCCAAGCCAAATCCTTCGATATTTTTGTGCCTAATAAACGACAATCATCTTTTCTAAACCCTAGACACCTGTCGACAATTCTACATCAAGGTTATAGCCCCACATTGTCATCTCCTTCATCACCCAAAAGCCGAAAAACCATAGATTTGGGGGCTTATAGTCGAAACTTCAAAACTCCAAGAGTCGAGTTCTACCGTCGTTTGAAAGATAAATCTACACCAGATTGCGTGGAGATCAAAAAGGAGTAAGGGGTAAGTGTTCATCATCTCAGATCTGGTCCTATTTTGCAAAGTTAGGAAAAGCCGAAGTCCCTAAAATCTAGGGAGGCTGTCGATTTGGGCATGTGGCTCTAAGGGTTTTTAACTGACGTTTTCTGTCAATGATTAGTGTCTTCTTAAGTGTTGGATTGAAGGAGTGGGTTGTTAGAGCACTCGGATTCGGAGCTAGCTATCGATTTTGGCAAAAAGGTAAGGTTTCAAAGGCTTTTAGGGACATGGTTCGATCTTGGATGAGTAAGTTTTGGGGTTTAGTGATTATGGTTTGTAAATAAGAACTATGCTAATCAATTGTAGGACATCGGAAGGGATCTCAGTAGCAGTCGTCGCGAATCAGGTGTGTACCGAACACCCTTTCTTAGTTCAATTCGGCAAAAGCCAAAATGTCGAAATTCAGGCATTTCATGGGCTTGTGAGTATGCGAATGCTCTCAAGACATAGAGTAATTGTTAGATCTAGCACCGCAAGGTGGTAAGTAAGTTCGTGTGACGTTTTAACGTACTTCGGAAAAAGGGCCTCGATGGGCCAAAACTGGGCCCAATGGGCTTACTGACCAATATGGGTAAGAGATGGGCAAAATAGCCTGTTAGTTAGATGGTGGAACCAAACTGCATAAAACTGTTGAAAATTACTGAAGTAGCTTGTGTAGTTGCTAAGTTACGAAAATTACCCCAAAAGAGCAAAATTACCGATATACCCCTAGGGTTTAAATTGGCTAAAATGCATGATTGATTAATACTGTATTTTACATGATATGCTTTTATTAATATCTGTTTCATGGGATTGGAGTATTGAAGGAGGAAGTATTGAAGTGGTTTATCCACGTACTGGAGGCTTTGCCTCAACTTACTGATATTTGAGCAGCGTTGCTGCAACTGTGGAGTGTAGGGCTGGGTGGGTTGAGATATTCCCCACATGGAGTGTAGGGCTGGTACGGGTGCAGTGTAGCGGTTGGTGGGTTGAGTAGTCTCCCCAGATGGGTTTGCATGCATAACTACTATTGTTACCTATGTTACTGAACTGGGCCTATGGGCCACACTGTTATGTAAAAAGGGGCTAAGGCCTTGCTACTGTATTCTGAAAAGGGCTTCGGTCCACTGTGTACTGTTATCTGAATAGGGCTTAGGCCCAATGGGCTCGAGCTGATTTGGGCTTTGGATGGGTTTCTGTATACACTGAGTTTACCCAAACTCACCCCTTTCTCTTCCATCCTTGCAGGTGAGCCCTAGTTGGTGGACTCGGAGCTGGGCGGGATTCAGAGTGGCCATGAAGATTGATTGCCAGTTTTAAATAAGTTTAGTATTTATTTTAGATTATTTTTATTATGGTTAAAGTTGTAATAAGGCTGCTCTTTTTAATTAATTTTATTTTTGGGGATTATTTAACTGGTTAGCACCAGGGTTCGTTTTATAAAAACTACTTGTTTTTAAAAGAACACGAAGACGCACAAAGTTTCCGCAACGTAAATGTTTTTCCAAAAAAATAAATATTTTAAGCTGACTTAAACTTGTTTTGATGATCGTAGACACGTAACCTGCTTAAAGTGTGGCAATGGATGTGTGCATGTCTAGGATTGGATCTGGGAAGAGCTTGGTACTTAAGCAGTCCTATAAGACTCGCCTCCTCTTTTCTGGCTTCCTATCTGGTGCACAGCTTCAATTCACTGTAACTTAAAACAAGAATATATTTTTGCTAAGCACTAAACAAAGAATTTAGATAAACACATGTTTTGAAACATCTCCATGTGACATACTAAATTCGGCCGTAACGTCTGGGCCAAGTTTGGGGTGTTACATTTAGTGGTATCAGAGCCTGGTTGCAACAACTCGGCTGTGGATCTGGTCCGAAAATCTTTTCAAAAAACTTCGGCCTAAGAAGGGTATTTTTGGAAATGGTAAGTTTTTCGAAGATGTTTAAAGTTTTTCTATTGTTAAACGGAGTTAAATTAATAGTTTTAAAATAAAAGTGTTTTAAAATCAAATCCTTTTATTTTCGGTAAACAGAAAACATGGGTTTTTTTAAAAAATTTTAAATGGACTGATAGGGAAGTGGCACACTGAATCCCCGACACCAAGTCTGTAAGTGTTCTTTTTCTGCTTTAAATATTTATATGGAACTGGACTGGAAGTAATACTGTAGATAGTACTGAGCCTTAGAGATGGTGCTATTGATAATGTAGTATTAGGGCTACAAAACTGGGACCGTAGCTACATTGTGATTGCGCGAGAATAACTCTAAAACTCTATCTGATCATAAGACATTCTGTAATAAATAGTGGAACCAGTAAACTAATGTCATAAAATTCGTAAACAGATAAATCGTTATGAGTACAAGGGTTACTCAGGGAAGAGGCCGTGGTCGAGGCCGAGGTAGCACTCAAGCTGGATCTGCGTCATCTGAACACATACCAGCTGGCGAGGTAGTCCACCACCAGTTAATGAAAATGGGCCGTATGACCGGGCTGCAGGGGATGACGCTTTGTCTCAGGCCATGTTGAGGGTTTTGGAAAGGGTGGCCGGAGCTAACATCGGGCCCATGAATAGGGGGTCCATTTCTGAACGACTTTGGGCCAACGAAGCTGAGATTTTTAGGGGCGTATCTGGAGTGACCCCAAATGTGGCTGAGTACTGGTTGGAAGCCACAGAGCGGATCATGGATGACCTACACTGCTCAGTAGAACAAAAGTTGAAAGGGGCGGTGTCGTTGTTGCGGGATGAAGCGTATCAGTGGTGGATTACTGTGAGAGAGGGTACCCCAGCTGAGAGGGTAACATGGGAGCTGTTCAAACAGACCTTTAAGGCAAAATATGTTGGAGCTAGCTATGTGGATGCACGCAGAAAGGAGTTCTTGAATCTGACTCAGGGAAATAAGACCATTGCTGAATATGAGGCGGAGTTTCTACGATTGAGTCGGTATGCTAATGGCATCATTTCCAACGAATACGAGCGCAACATTCGTTTTGAGGATGGCCTCAGAGATGAGTTAAAGGTGCTCATAGCTCCGCAGAGAGAGCGAGATTTCACTGCACTGGTAGAGAAGGCTAAGATAGCCGAGGAGGTGAAGCAAACCGAACGGAAGAATCGTGATAGGGATCAGAATCGGTTTAGGAGGGATGTTGGACCAGCGGGTGCTGCAAATCGAAATGTTAAGAGAGCTAGGATGGAGGAACCGGTTCGAGCAGTTCCGGTGAACACAGGTAGATCGCAAGCTTGTGGGGATTGCGGCATAATGCATCAGGGAGAGTGCTGGAAGCGTTCTGGGGCTTGTCTTCGTTGTGGGTCTAAGGAGCATAGGATTAAGGATTGTCGTAGGAGGGCCACTCAGGCTCAGGTGGCCGAACAAGGGGATGTGCGACCGGCTCAACCTGTGAGGGATGGACCGCCGCTGCCAAAAGGTCGTGGACAAGGTCGCGGTGGTAATGGCGGTGGACGTGGGGCACCCGACAGGGGTATTGGTAACGCGGATGCTCGTCAGCCAGCTTTGGTGTATGCTACTCGTCGCCGCGAGGAGGGTGACGCACCTGATGTCATAACTAGTACGTTTTTTATATATAGTGTACCTTATACTGCTCTGATTGATGTGGGATCAACCCATTCATATGTGGCATATAACATTTCTGGGGTACTGGGTGTGACACCCCTAATTTGACCCTAGTCGGAAAGCGGTTTCGGGACCGCTAAACCGAGTAACCAAATTATTTGAACATGATATTTATTGTCTAAAATAAATGTGTGAAAATTTTAAGCATCGATTTAGTAAATTTCATGTGAATTTAGTCAATAGGACTTATGTGTGACATTTTTGAAATGTGATAGATCAAAACATAAGGACCTATTAGTGCATGTTGAAAAAGGGGGGACTTGCATGTCAATTTCCCCCCCATCTAGTAGTGGCCGGCCATGACATTAGGATGGACAAAGGGTGATGGGCAAAACATGTCATAGACATGTTGTGTTGGTGCATCATGGGAGGAAACAATAAAATAAAGAGCATGGGCAATAAAATATTAGTGTTAGTAGGATGAGAAACAAAAAAAAAGAAAGGATATGTGTGATTGTCCCCCCCCTTGCCGTGAGTTGAAGGAAAGAAAAACAAAAAAAAAGTGTTCATCCTTTGGTTCATCCTTGGCCGAAAATTTTAAGGAGGAAGGAAGAAGAAAGATTGAAGAGGTTCGGCCATGCATGTTACTAGGCTAAGGTATGTTTGATGATGTTCCATGAGATGCATGCATGTTTTAGTTGTTAGCTTGAGTTCTACCTAGCCCATGGTCTAAATCTTGCTATGTGATGGAAATGACACTCGGCCATGGATGCATCATTCTTGCTTGGTGTTGATGTTGTGTTGGTGAGATATCAAGTTATTTTTGTGACCAGGTTGAGATTTGAATTTTTGGAATGAGTAAGGCTTTCGGTTATGTTGTTTTGTATGAGTAATGGATTGTTGAGTTCATGCTATTATGAATAAAATTGATTAAGAGAGGCTTGAGATAATTAAATATGCATGTTGGTGGTAAGATGAGCATTCGGTTCTTATCATGGAAGCATAGGAAGCTTGTTAAAGTTGAATTTTAGAAAAGTTAAATGTGTGTGTGCTTGTGCTAGTGCCGAATGTGCCTAGGGTGATTTAGCATTGAGTTTGGTGTTATATTAATTGAGTTTTATGGTTTTGGATTTTTAAGTGTTGTTAAATACTTTGAATAATATATATGTGGCTTTGAAATGTGAAACTCGGCCAAGTGGTTATAAGCATGATTTTAGAGATTCAATGATATTCGGCCGATTTGAATAATTCATGGCACCCCAAGCAAATTAGTTTTAGATGTTAATAAATATTGAAATTATTTAAAAGCATATTACCCAATGTGATTTTAGTCAATGATTCGGTTATGAGTGCTGATTTGTTTTATAATTAGCCGAATGTGTATATGTATACTATGAGGTGGTTTAGCTTAAAGAAAATTAAGGTGCTCGGAAGGTGATTGTCGTGGATAGTTTATGTAATGAAATTTAATTTCTGTTATGTAAAGTGATGACATTGCTGTTTGCAAATTTGAAGTTAAAAATTGTTGATTGAGCATCAAGAGCTTATGGAAACAAAGTAGGATCGTGGAAAAAGGGAAATTGGTCGAATAGTCAGAATTGACGTACATTAGCGATCGAGGTAAGTTTTAAGTATTAAAGCCTATAATGTGATTGAGTATGATATGTTAAGCACATATTAAAAGAATCATAACTCTATTGTAAATTTTTATGCATACAGCCTAATGGCTATTATGAAGTATAGGTAAGTTATTGATATGATATGTTGCCAAATGGATATGATATTATGAAGTGCTAAAAGGATATGTCAGAAGAGTAAAATTGTGATAAACCTGCTCAGGACAGCAGCAGTAACATGAATTTAGAAAATCACCATAAATTGTTGGAGTTGAATGGGAGGCTGAATAAATTATGAAATTAAAGCTTAATGAGTCTAGTTTCTTATAAAAGAAACCGTGTAAGAAAATTTATTTCCGATAATGAGATATTTAAAGTTGTCTGAGACAGTGCAGAATGACACTGTAATCCTCTGTTCCGTTTTTAGAAAATCATTATAAATTGTACAAAAATAGTTATAAGATAAAATTTATATGCTTAGACTAGTTTCAAATGAAATCAAATACAACACATTTTGAATTCTGTAAAATGAGAAATATGATTCGTAGTGAAGAGTGGTCAGATTAGTCAAACAGTGAAACAGGGGAAACTTTAAGAAAAATCTAGTATTGATTGGCAAAACCTAAAATTCTGGAAATTTTATGGATGGAAGATATACGAGTCTATATTCAGGAAAAGTTAACGGAAAGTGATTTGGAGTTTTGTAGCTCCAGTTATAAATGATTTAGTGACTATTGCTCAGGAAAAACAGCTTGTGCTGAATTTGAGATTGTGTTGTAAACCTTGATAAACTTGTTCTAGTTGCTCATAAGCTATTGATTAAACCCATACGTGAATTCTAAATTGTGATATTGGAAAATGATAGATGTAGATTCAGCCAAGACAGTGTATATATGTGATAAGGCCTAACAGCCGATGTGATGAATGTGAAAGTGTATATATGTAATAAGGCCTAATGGCCGATGTGATGAATGTGAAAGTGTATATATGAGATAAGGCCTAATGGCCGATGTGATGAATGTGAAAGTGTATATATGTGACAGGGCCGAGTGGCCAACGTGATGGATGTGAAAGTGCATAAATGTGATAAGTCCCGAAGGGCATTTGTGTCAGTACTATATCCGGGTTAAAACCCCGCAGGCTTTATGCGAGAATATTATCACTGATTAATGTCCGTAAGCTTTGTGCTCGTACTATATCCGAGCTCTAAAGACCCGATGACTACGTGTGGGAATTTTGTCCGGGTAAGACCCGACAACTTCGTGTGGAGATTATGTCCGGGTAAGACTTCGTAATAAGAATTGCTTATAAATATATTCAATGCGAAAGGTTAAACAGGTATGTACTCAAAGTTTATATGTGAGCTTGATTTGCACTAAATCATAAGGTAGTTATGTGATGCATACGAGAGCAATCTATGAGACTATTCCTATGATTATGTGACATCGGATCAGTGTGAGAGGCGATGTGAAATCATACGATATATCTATGTCACATGAGCTCACTTTTATGTGAAAGTTTATATGCCTATTGTATATGATGAGATGTGCATATTCGGTAAAGGGATGGTATGCCCGAAGGAAGAGTGAAATAAAAATACGAACATTTATGTTATAATTTGATTGTTATCTGTTGACACTGCTTAAAACTTACTAAGCATTGTAATGCTTACTCCGTTTACTCTGTTTCCTCTGTTTTATAGATCTCATTGCGAAGCTACAGACTCGGGGATCGTCAGCAACTAGTCACACTATCACTATCCACTGTTTGGTACTGCTATGTTTTGGATTATCTTATGGCATGTATAAAATAGACTAGTGGCGGAAGAATATTTTGGTTAATGTATATAGCCATGCGAAAATGGCTTATATATGTTTGAGCATAATGTTATAATCATTTGGTATGGAATGGTTAATCACTATCATAATTTGTGCTATTTATGCTAAAAGGGCTAGTTGAATCATGGAAACTATGAAATAGGTAAAGTCTACCTTAAAGGCAGATGCTGGCAGCAGCAGTGATGTAGATTTGGAAAATCACTAAAAATAGTAGGATTGGAATTAAATAATGAATAAATTATTTAAACGAACCTTGATGAATCTATTTTCGTAGGAAAGTAACGAAACGATCATATGGACAGTATGTTAAGAGATATTCAGGATCTCGTGAGACAGGGCCAGAACGGTTTCTGGATTCCCTGTTCCAACTTTGGAAATTCATTATAAATTAACCAGAGATAATTAGGAGTCATGCCATATATATATAGATTCCTCTCTGAGTCTAGTTTCTATAGAAACAAACGGCATCAGTATTGAAGCTCTGTGTAGGGAGATATCCAAGTCGTAATGCGCAAAGGTCAGTGTAGTCAATCCCTGTAACATGGGAGACTTTGACTAATAAACTGTACTAATTGGCCCAACCAAAAATTATAGAAAAAAATATGTTGATGGGAATTTGAGTCTATTTTCAGGGAAAAATTACGAAACTGATTTTCGAGTTGTGAAACTCAAGATATGATTTTTAAGGTGACAGTGTCGCAGTTAGCCAACTGCCTGGGAAATTTTAAAATGGACTGCGATAGTAAGCGAATTTAGTCTGTGAACCCCTCGTGTTCGACTCCGGAAATGGTCTCGGGTACGGGGTGTTACAATTTTATTGGTATCAGAGCTACGGTTTAGTCGATTCTAAGACTAACGTAGCACGCGTGAGTCTATTTATACATGCCATAAAGTGATAAAATGATAGTGTGATGATTTTTGGCTATTAAAATGTGTTTGCTGTATTGTAATGAATCTTGATCCCGATCAAGCTGTAGCAAGCTTCTGACTATGAGAATTTGCGATATAACTTCATTTAGATATGCCTAAATTATTAAGTTGATCAGGTACGTATCATGTACTCGTATTTGAATTTCGATTTGGATTGAATTATAAGGGTATAAGTGATGCAATTTTGAAGGAGTGTTATGACTATAAATGTGATTTTTGTATGTGGCTATGGAACTGGAAGTTGAATGGTCGATAAGCATGTTGTGTTTGTATTCAAGTAATGTAAATGATATACTAATGTGTATTGCTATATGTGTATATGTATGTAGAGACGAAATTGTCGAATGTAAAAAGGCAGTGAAGCGTATAGAGTGGTTGGTTTTCAGCACTAAGTGTGCGGGCAATAAGTGTTCACGGTTGTGAGATTGGCACTAAGTGTGCGGGCAATAAGTGTTCACGGTTGTGAGATTGGCACTAAGTGTGCAGGCAATAAGTGTTCACGGTTGTGAGATTGGCACTAAGTGTGCGGGCTTGAAATGCATGGCACTAAGTGTGCGAGTTTAAAGTACATGGCACTAAGTGTGCGTGGTTGATTATTAAGCACTATGTGTGTGAACCCACTATATATATATTTTCTATCAATTATTTATATTAAGGGTGCGACCTTACCAAGTCGATTTCGGACAGCGGAAAGGGGTAAGTTCTTGAGTAATAGAGCTTAAATTATGATTTGATTAGATCATGTTTTAAGCAAATCAAAATCATGTTCTTTGTGTGTGGCTATTGAGCCGAAATTGCAAGAATGATAAGTGTCTTGTGTTTGAGTTTTGCTAATGAAAATGAAATACGAATGTGTCATGGTTTATTGTTAAATGTGCATGGTTATTCGAATGATGTCCGGGCTAAGTCCCGAAGGCTTTGTGCTAAGTGACCATATCCGGACTAAGATCCGAAGGCATTGGTGCGAGTTACTAAATCCGGGCTAAGTCCCGAAGAGCATTCATGCTAGCGATGTATACGGGCTAAGTCCCGAAGAGCATTCATGCTAGTGATGTATCCGGGCTAAGTTCTGAAGAGCATTCGTGCTAGTGATATATCCGTGCTAAATCCCGAAGAGCAATCATGCTAGTGACGTGTATTCGGGCCTTCGTGCCTAGTAGGCTTCGTGCCGGTAATTTGAGCAAAGTTTAAGTATTCATTACTATACGAATTCAAATTTAAATGAGATGATATGTTTAAAATCTTACATACATGATGTTTATAGACTTGGTTAAGTAATATCAATGTGTATTAATGAATGAATAAGAGCACTATGTATGTGAATAATTAGAGGCACTGTGTGTGTGCGAATTCCTTTAACCGAGCACTATGAGTGCGAGATCGGTCAGTGGGCACTAAGTGTGTGAAGTGGAATTCATGTAAAACCTCGTTTGGGACGAAGGCATTGATTTGAGATAGTGTGTAAGGCCATGTCTGGGACATGGCATCGGCTCGATATGTGAGAATATGTAAGACCATATCTAGGATATGGCATTGTAAGAGCTATATGTGCTATTGCTGAATGGACACTATTTTGTTAATCTTGTTCAAGAAAT
Source organism: Gossypium hirsutum (assembly GCF_007990345.1). NCBI lineage: Eukaryota > Viridiplantae > Streptophyta > Magnoliopsida > Malvales > Malvaceae > Gossypium > Gossypium hirsutum. The sequence goes on along the minus strand of NC_053431.1, from coordinate 35,689,194 downwards.
TATTTTGATTAAGTTTCGACATTCGAAAGTTTGAAAGAATTTTGATGAATGTTGATAATTTTGGATATACGAGTTATGCGCTAGAATAAATCTTATGCCAGTGTATTATATTAGGCTTTATGCCTATTCGACTGTATACGGGTAACGTTAACTATGATTGAATGTGCTAAATGAACTAAATGTTCAGGTACGTGGAAGTTGACTTTTCTTTTGGAAATGAGTTAAGTTGAATATTGAGATGTGATAAAGTTATAAAGGATATTTATTGGGATGTTTGAGTATATGTGTACTTTCGGTTAGGTTACAGCTTATTCATGAATGAAAATGTGGGTTGATGATGTGAATTATACATGTTAATATGTGCTTAATATGTGTTTGAAATGCATTTGTGAATTAAGTTAAGTGATTATTGCTTATGAAATCAAGAAAATGAGATATTTGTGCATACCTGTAGAAATGTTTATGTATTTGTTTTAAGATAAGAAAATGATTTTATAGATCGATGCGAAATCAATAATGAATTACAATTGCCATCGATGAGCTAATGTTTATATGAATATAATTCAATAAGAGGACATTATCCTAAACTATGCATCGGTGGAAATTTTCAGGGACGAAAATCCCTAAAGGGGGGAGAGTTGTGACACCCCTAATTTGACCCTAGTCGGAAAGCGGTTTCGGGACCGCCAAACCGAGTAACCAAATTATTTGAACATGATATTTATTGTCTAAAATAAATGTGTGAAAATTTTAAGCTTCGATTTAGTAAATTTCATGTGAATTTAGTCAATAGGACTTATGTGTGACATTTTTGAAATGTGATAGATCAAAACATAAGGACCTATTAGTGCATGTTGAAAAAGGGGGGACTTGCATGTCAATTTCCCCCCATCTAGTAGTGGCCGGCCATGACATTAGGATGGACAAAGGGTGATGGACAAAACATGTCATAGACATGTTGTGTTGGTGCATCATGGGAGGAAACAATAAAATAAAGAGCATGGGCAATAAAATATTAGTGTTAGTAGGATGAGAAACAAAAAAAAAGACAGGATATGTGTGATTGTCCCCCCCTTGCCGTGAGTTGAAGGAAAGAAAAACAAAAAAAAAAGTGTTCATCCTATGGTTCATCCTTGGTCGAAAATTTTAAGGAGGAAGGAAGAAGAAAGATTGAAGAGGTTCGGCCATGCATGTTACTAGGCTAAGGTATGTTTGATGATGTTCCATGAGATGCATGCATGTTTTAGTTGTTAGCTTGAGTTCTACCTAGCCCATGGTCTAAATCTTGCTATGTGATGGAAATGACACTCGGCCATGGATGCATCATTCTTGCTTGGTGTTGATGTTGTGTTGGTGAGATATCAAGTTATTTTTGTGACCAAGTTGAGATTTGAATTTTTGGAATGAGTAAGGCTTTCGGTTATGTTGTTTTGTATGAGTAATGGATTGTTGAGTTCATGCTATTATGAATAAAATTGATTAAGAGAGGCTTGAGATAATTAAATATGCATGTTGGTGGTAAGATGAGCATTCGGTTTTTATCATGGAAGCATAGGAAGCTTGTTAAAGTTGAATTTTAGAAAAGTTAAATGTGTGTGTGCTTGTGCTAGTGCCGAATGTGCCTAGGGTGATTTAGCATTGAGTTTGGTGTTATATGAATTGAGTTTTATGGTTTTAGATTTTTAAGTGTTGTTAAATACTTTGAATAATATATATATGTGGCTTTGAAATGTGAAACTCGGCCAAGTGGTTATAAGCATGATTTTAGAGATTCAATGATATTCGGCCGATTTGAATAATTCATGGCACCCCAAGCAAATTATTTTTAGATGTTAATAAATATTGAAATTATTTAAAAGCATATTACCCAATGTGATTTTAGTCAATGATTCGGTTATGAGTGCTGATTTGTTTTATAATTAGTCGAATGTGTATATGTATACTATGAGGTGGTTTAGCTTAAAGAAAATTAAGGTGCTCGGAAGGTGATTGTCGTGGATAGTTTATGTAATGAAATTTAATTTCTGTTATGTAAAGTGATGACATTGCTGTTTGCAAATTTGAAGTTAAAAATTGTTGATTGAGCATCAAGATCTTATGGAAACAAAGCCGGATCGTGGAAAAAGGGAAATTGGTCGAATAGTCGGAATTGACGTACATTAGCGATCGAGGTAAGTTTTAAGTATTAAAGCCTATAATGTGATTGAGTATGATATGTTAAGCACATATTAAAAGAATCATAACTCTATTGTAAATTTTTATGCATATAGCCTAATGGCTATTATGAAGTATAAGTAAGTTATTGATATGATATGTTGCCAAATGGATATGATATTATGAAGTGCTAAAAGGATATGTCAGAAGAGTAAAATTGTGATAAACCTGCTCAGGATAGCAGCAGTAACATGAATTTAGAAAATCACCATAAATTGTTGGAGTTGAATGGGAGGCTGAATAAATTATGAAATTAAAGCTTAATGAGTCTAGTTTCTTATAAAAGAAACCGTGTAAGAAAATTTATTTCCGATAATGAGATATTTAAAGTTGTGTGAGACAATGCAGAATGACACTGTAATCCTCTGTTCCGTTTTAGAAAATCATTATAAATTGTACAAAAATGGTTATAAGATAAAATTTATATGCTTAGACTAGTTTCAAATGAAATCAAATACAACACATTTTGAATTCTGTAAAATGAGAAATCTGATTCGTAGTGAAGAGTGGTCAGATTAGTCAAACAGTGAAACAGGGGAAACTTTAAGAAAAATCTGGTATTGATTGGCCAAACCTAAAATTCTGAAAATTTTATGGATGGAAGATATACGAGTCTATATTCAGGAAAAATTAACGGAAAGTGATTTGGAGTTTTTTAGCTCCAGTTATAAATGATTTAGTGACTATTGCTCAGGAAAAACAGCTTGTGCAGAATTTGAGATTGTGTTGTAAACCTTGATAAACTTGTTCTAGTTGCTCATAAGCTATTGATTAAACCCATACATGAATTCTAAATTGTGATATTGGAAAATGATAGATGTAGATTCAGCCAAGACAGTGTATATATGTGATAAGGCCTAATAGCCGATGTGATGAATGTGAAAGTGTATATATGTAATAAGGCCTAATGGCCGATGTGATGAATGTGAAAGTGTATATATGTGATAAGGCCTAATGGCCAATGTGATGAATGTGAAAGTGTATATATGTGACAGGGCCGAGTGGCCAACGTGATGGATGTGAAAGTGCATAAATGTGATAAGTCCCGAAGGGCATTTGTGTCAGTACTATATCCGGGTTAAAACCCCGCAGGCTTTATGCGAGAATATTATCACTGATTAATGTCCGTAAGCTTTGTGCTCGTACTATATTCGAGCTCTAAATACCCGATGACTACGTGTGGGAATTTTGTCCGGGTAAGACCCGATAACTTCGTGTGGAGATTATGTCCGGGTAAGACTTCGTAATAAGAATTGCTTATAAATATATTCAATGCGAAAGGTTAAATAGGTATGTACTCCAAGTTTATATGTGAGCTTGATTTGCACTAAATCATAAGGTAGTTATGTGATGCATACGAGAGCAATCTATGAGACTATTCCTATGATTATGTGACATCGGATCAGTGTGAGAGGTGATGTGAAATCATACGATATATCTATGTCACATGAGCTCACTTTTATGTGAAAGTTTATCTGCCTATTGTATATGATGAGATGTGCATATTCGGTAAAGGGATGGTATGCCCGAAGGAAGAGTGAAATAAAAATACGAACAACTATGTTATAATTTGATTGTTATCTGTTGACACTGCTTAAAACTTACTAAGCATTGTAATGCTTACTCCGTTTACTCTGTTTCCTCTGTTTTATAGATCTCATTGCGAAGCTACAGGCTCGGGGATCGTCAGCAACTAGTCACACTATCACTATCCACTGTTTGGTACTGCTATGTTTTGGATTATCTTATGGCATGTATAAAATAGACTAGTGGCGGAAGAATATTTTGGTTAATGTATATAGCCATGCGAAAATAGATTATATATGTTTGAGCATAATGTTATAATCATTTGGTATGGAATGGTTAATCACTATCATAATTTGTGCTATTTATGCTAAAACGGCTAGTTGAATCATGGAAACTATGAAATAGGTAAAGTCTACCTTAAAGGCAGATGCTGGCAGCAGCAGTGATGTAGATTTGGAAAATCACTAAAAATAGTAGGATTGGAATTAAATAATGAATAAATTATGTAAACGAACCTTGATGAATATATTTTCATAGGAAAGTAACGAAATGATCATATGGACAGTATGTTAAGAGATATTCAGGTTCTCGTGAGACAGGGCCAGAACGGTTTCTGGATTCCCTGTTCCGACTTTGGAAATTCATTATAAATTAACCAGAGATAATTAGGAGTCATTCCATATATGTATAGATTCCTCTCTGAGTCTAGTTTCTATAGAAACAAACGGCATCAGTATTGAAGCTCTGTGCAGGGAGATATCCAAGTCGTAATGCGAAAAGGTCAGTGTAGTCAATCCCTGTAACATGGGAGAATTTGACTAATAAACTGTACTAATTTGCCCGACCAAAAATTCTAGAAAAAAATATGTAGATGGGCATATGAGTCTAGTTTCAGTGAAAAATTACGAAACTGATTTTCGAGTTGTGAAACTCAGGATATCATTTTTATGGTGACAGTGTCGCAGTTAGCTAACTACCTGGGAAATTTTAAAATGGACTGCGATAGTAAGCGAATTTAGTCTGTGAACCCCTCGTGTCCGACTCCGGCAACGGTCTCGGGTACAGGGTGTTACACTGGGTGTGCACTTCAAGGAGACTGTGTGTGGGGTGTTTGTGATAAGTCCTTTAGGTCATTCGGTTAAGGTAGAAAAACTCTTCAAGGAGGTGCCTCTGGAGATTCAAGGCGGGGTTTTCTGTAGGGATTTGATGGAGTTACCGCTTGACGAATTCGATTTGATACTAGGGTTGGATTGGTTGACCAAGCATAAGGCAACTTTGGATTGTGCAGCTAAGAGGATGGTGTTAAAGACTGTCAATGATGAAGAGGTAATGATTATTGGAGAACGGAGGGATTACTTATCCAATGCAGTATCAGCGTTGAGGGCTGAGAAACTGATGCGCAAGGGGTGCGAGGCATATCTGGCTTTGGTAAGCCAAACTGAAACTAAGGATCTGACTGTGGAGACCATCAGAACTGTTAGGGAATTCCGGGATGTTTTTCCGGAAGAGCTTCCTGGATTACCTCCGAATCGGGAAGTCGAGTTTGGAATCGATTTGTTGCCTGGAACAGCTCCAGTATCTATTGCACCCTATAGGATGGCACCGAAGGAGTTAATGGAACTGAAGGCTCAAATTCAAGAGTTGTTAGATAGAGGCTTCATTAGGCCTAGTGTGTCTCCTTGGGGAGCACCGGTCCTGTTTGTGAAGAAAAAGGATGGAACGATGCTCATGTGCATCAATTATCGCCAGTTGAACAAACTGACGATTAAGAATAAGTATCCACTACCAAGGATTGACGATCTGTTTGATCAACTGAGGGGAGCTTCGGTATTCTCCAAAATTGATCTTCGTTCTGGATACCATCAGCTAAGGGTAAAAGAAGGGGATATTCTTAAAACAGCATTTCGAACTCGATATGGACATTATGAGTTTGTGGTCATGCCGTTTGGGCTGACGAACGCACCTGCAGCTTTTATGGTCTGATGAATCGAGTATTCCAACCTTACTTGGATCGGTTCGTAGTCGTCTTTATCGACGATATCCTGGTATACTCTGAAACGGAGGCGAAGCATGATGAGCATCTCCGTATTGTGCTGCAAGTGTTAAGGGAAAAGGAGCTCTATGCGAAATTCAGCAAGTGTGAATTCTGGTTAAGGGAGGTAACCTTCCTAGGGCATGTGGTCTCTGTCGAGGGGATTAAGGTGGATCCTCGTAAAATTGAAGCAATTCTAGAATGGAAGCCACCTAGGTCAGTATCGGAAATTCGGAGTTTTCTAGGGTTAGCAGGTTACTACAGAAGGTTTGTGGAGGGTTTCTCGGTGATGGCGGCACCCTTGACAAAACTCATAAGGAAAGGAGTACCATTTGTCTAGACCGAGAAACAGCAAAAAGCTTTTGATCGGTTGAAAAAGGTATTGACTGAAGCGCTAGTGTTGATTCAACCGGTGTCCGGGAAGGACTTTACTGTATACAGCGATGCGTCGCATGTGGGGTTAGGTTGCGTACTGATGCAAGAGGGCAAGGTGGTCGCTTATGCATCGCGACAGCTTAAGGCTCATGAGGTGAATTACCCTACGCATGATTTGGAGCTAGCAGCGGTGATTTTTGCGTTAAAAATTTGGAGACACTACTTATATGGGGAAAAGTGCATCATATACACAGATCATAAGAGCCTAAAGTATTTGTTGACTCAGACGGAGTTGAACCTTAGGCAACGAAGATGGGTGGAGTTGCTTAAAGACTACGACTGTTCGATAGAGTACCACCCAGGAAAGGCTAATGTGGTGGCGGATGCGTTGAGTCGAAGGGTTGTTACTGATTTGAGAGCCTTGTTCGTACGATTAAGTCTGTACGACGATGGAAGCTTGTTGGCTGAACTGCATGTAAGGCCTACTTGGACTGAACAGATTAAGGAAAAATAGTTGAAGGACGATTCATTAGCTCTTCGGTTCTAGCAAGTTAAGAGTGGTGAGAACGAGGATTTTAGGTTGAACACTGAAGGAGTTCTGTGCTTTCGTGGAAGGGTTTGTATTCCAAAGGACCCTGAATTGAGGCAGTTAATTCTAAAAGAGGCTCATGGTGGACTCTGTGCCATGCATCCTGGGGGGAATAAGTTATATCGAGACTTGCGAGAGGTGTACTGGTGGCCCGGATTAAAATGAGAGGTGACTGAATTTGTTAGGAAATGTCTGACGTGCCAGCAGGTTAAGGCTGAGCACCAATTGCCTTCGGGATTACTACAACCTGTGAAAATCCCACTATGGAAGTGGGAAAGAGTAACGATGGACTTTGTGAGTGGGTTGCCTTTGACGCCCACCAAGAAAGATTCGGTGTGGGTAGTTGTGGATAGGTTAACAAAACCTGCTCATTTCATACCTGTTTGTACCGACTACTCACTGCAAAAGTTGGCCAAGCTATATGTGGCGGAGGTAGTGCGACTGCATGGGGTGCCAGTGTCGATAATTTCTGATCGAGACCCTAGGTTTACATCTCGGTTTTGGCAGAAGTTGCAGAAAGCGTTGGGTACACGATTGGATTTTAGCACCGCTTTTCACCCACAGAGATGGACAGTCAGAAAGGGTTATTCAGGTTCTGGAGGATATGTTGAGAGGTTGTATCATGGATTTTCGTGGAAGTTGGGAGGACTACCTGCCATTGGCGGAGTTTGCCTACAATAACAGCTATCAAGCAAGTATTCAGATGGCACCATATGAAGCGCTTTATGGGCAAAGATGTCGTACGCCGACGTGTTGGACAGAGTTGGGTGAACGACGAGTGCTTGGACCGGAATTGGTGGCAGACACTGAAAGCAAGGTTAGGCTGATAAGGGATAGGTTAAAGGAGGCATCCGATAGACAGAAGTCGTATGCGGATCTGAAGCGCAAAGAGATTGAGTTCGCTGTTGGGGATATGGTTTTCTTGAAGGTTTCCCCTTGGAAGAAAATTTTGAGATTTGGTAAGAAGGGTAATTTGAGCCCACGGTTTATTGGGCCTTACCGAATTGTTAAGCGAGTTGGACCAGTGGCTTATCAGCTATAGTTACCACCAGAACTGCATCGTATCCACGACGTTTTCCATGTATCCATGCTGAGGCGGTATCGATCTGACCCAACTCACATCATACCAGTTGCAGAAATCGAGGTACAGTCAGATTTAACTTTCGAAGAGGAACCTGTGCAAATACTTGATCGTGACGTCAAGGTGTTGAGAAGGAAATCAGTTCCACTAGTGAAAGTACTTTGGAGGAACCATGGCAAAGAAGAAGCTACTTGGGAGACTGAGGAGACTATGCGTCAACAGTACCCTCAACTATTCTAATAAGGTAAAATTTCGAGGTCGAAATTTCTTTAAGGAGGGTAGAGTTGTAACGTCCTGATTTTTGGATTTATTCATGGTTTCAATATTTTGTAAAGATTTTAAAATTTTTGTATTTGGATCTGAAATTAGTATTTTGAGTAGGTAAATGGGCTTATAGAAGGCCCATGAGTTGGCCAAAACCCGGTTGAATTTTTGAATTTTTGGACTTAGGAGTTAGGGGTTCTGGCTAGATGGCCATTGTATAGAGTTATGGGTAAATTGCATCACAAAAAGATCCTTAGAAGAGTGGCAAGGGTGATGCCACTAGGCTCCTAAAAAGGTGGCGTGTGGAGCATTGGGGAAGCATGGGATTGATTCCCTGTGTTGACAAATAAATGCATTTATTTTTAAGTGCAGGAGGAGTAGTGTTGGAGTCCAGGTGGATTCTGCTAAAGGAGAGTTTGAATCAGTCCAAACGCTTGGATTAACGAGTGATAAGGGGAGAGATTTAATGGATTTGGAGAGAGGCTAAGAGTTGGCCAAATTAGGGGAATTACAAAGGGGATTTCGGCAGAGGGGTATTAGGTTAGTATTTCGGCACTTAGGGTATTGAGTGGTGCCGTTTTCTTCTGCTTAAACACCTTAGGGTTGTTCTTTTCTCTCTTTTTCCTCTCTATCCGAAACCACCATTCTCTCTATGTTACTTTCTTCATTTTTCTTCTTCAAAACCGTTCATCAAACCTGCTGTTCATCAACACTTGTGCCGAAACCACAAAAGTCGAAACCTCGAAAAATACATTAGTTGTGCCGATTTCTTCCAAGCCAAATCCTTCTATATTTTTGTGCCTAATAAACGACAATCATCTTTTCTAAACCCTAGACACCTGTCGGCAATTCTACATCAAGGTTATAGCCCCAAATTGTCATCTCCTTCATCACCCAAAAGCCGAAAAACCATAGATTTTGGGGCTTATAGCCGAAACTTCAAAACTCCGGGAGTCGAGTTCTACCATCGTTTGAAAGATAAATCTGCACCAGATTGCGTGGAGATCAAAAAGGAGTAAGGGGTAAGTGTTCATCATCTCAGATCTGGTCCTATTTTGCAAAGTTAGGAAAACCCGAAGTCCTTAAAATCTAGGGAGGCTGTCGATTTGGGCATGTGGCTTTAAGGGTTTTTAACTGACGTTTTCTGTCAATGATTAGTGTCTTCTTAAGTGTTGGATTGAAGGCGTGGGTTGTTGGAGCACTCGGATTCGGAGCTAGCTATCGATTTTGGCAAAAAAGTAAGGTTTCAAAGGCTTTTAGGGACATGGTTCGATCTTGGATGAGTAAGTTTTGGGGTTTAGTGATTATGGTTTGTAAATAAGAACTATGCTAATCAATTGTAGGACATCGGAAGAGATCTCAGTAGCAGTCGTCGCGAATCAGGTGTGTACCGAACACCCTTTCTTAGTTCCATTCGGCAAAAGCCAAAATGCCAAAATTTCGGCATTTCATGGGCTTGTGAGTATGCGAATGCTCTCAAGACGTAGAGTAATTGTTAGATCTAGCACCGCAAGGTGGTAAGTAAGTTCGTGTGATGTTTTAACGTACTTCAGAAAAAGGGCCTCGATGGACCAAAACTGGGCCCAATGGGCTTACGGACCAATATGGGTAAGAGATAGGCAAAATAGCTTGTTAGTTAGATGGCAGAACCAAACTGCATAAAACTGTTAAAAATTACTGAAGTAGCTTGTGTAGTTGCTAAGTTACGAAAATTACCCCTAAAGAGCAAAATTACCGATATACCCCTAGGGTTTAAATTGGCTAAAATGCATGATTGATTAATACTGTATTTTACATGATATGCTTTTATTAACATCTGTTGCATGGGATTGGGGTATTGATGGAGGAAGTATTGAAGTGGTTTATCCACGTACTGGAGGCTTTGCCTCAACTTACTGATATTTGAGCAGCGTTGCTACAACTGTGGAGTGTAGGGCTGGGTGGGTTGAGATATTCCCCACATGGAGTGTAGGGCTGGTACGGTTGCAGTGTAGCGGTTGGTGGGTTGAGTAGTCTCCCCAGATGGGTTTGCATGCATAACTACTATTGTTACCTATGTTACTGAACTGGGCCTATGGGCCACACTGTTATGTAAAAAGGGGCTAAGGCCTTGCTACTGTATTCTGAAAAGGGCTTCGGTCCACTGTGTACCGTTATCTGAATAGGGCTTAGGCCCAATGGGCTCAAGCTGATTTGGGCTTTGGATGGGTTTCTGTATACACTGAGTTTCCCCAAACTCACCCCTTTCTCTTCCATCCTTGCAGGTGAGCCCTAATTGGTGGACTCGGAGCTGGGCGGGATTCAGAGTGGCCATGAAGATTGATTACCGGTTTTAAATAAGTTTAGTATTTATTTTAGATTATTTTTATTATGGTTAAAGTTGTAATAAGGCCGCTCTTTTTAATTAATTTTATTTTTGGGGATTATTTAACTGGTTAGCACCAGGGTTCGTTTTATAAAAACTACTTGTTTTTAAAAGAACACGAAGATGCACAAAGTTTCCGCAACGTAAATGTTTTTCCAAAAAAATAAATATTTTAAGCAGACTTAAACTTGTTTTGATGTTCGTAGACACGTAACCTGCTTAAAGTGTGGCAATGGATGTGTGCATGTCTAGGATTGGATCCGGGAAGAGCTTGGTACTTAAGTAGTCCTATAAGACTCACCTCCTCTTTTCTGGCTTCCTACCTGGTGCACAGCTTCCATTCACTTTAACTTAAAACAAGAATATATTTTTGCTAAGCACTAAACAAAGAATTTAGATAAACACATGTTTTGAAACATCTCCATATGACATACTAAATTCGGTCGTAACGTCTGGGCCGGGTTTGGGGTGTTACAGGATGTACGAATTCTGAAGTATGTAGCGTCATTCACAAAAGTGATATTCATAGCTTGAGATATGGGTAAATGATATCCTCTCATACGTATTACATGGTTGATGAAAAGTAAACATGGCCATGGGTAGTTGGTCTTTATGATGGATGAGTTGATCACTATTTGGACTTTTGATGAAAGAAGATGTAATCATTACTATGAGATAAAATAGGATCATACTGGAAGAGTGAATATTATCTCAAAGAGATCAAGGATATCCTATGAGGTTAACACATTTATAGCAAGGTCATTGGACCAACACTAAGTAGTTGCTTTTGTAATGTTATTTCATTAGGGAGAGCTCAATCACGATACTATAGTGGAATGAACTTGTGACTAAATGAATATATAATTAATAGGCAAAAAGCTGAAACTTATTATAAAACATTTGAGCCCTAATTACATATGTCCAATCGGTTCCTCCGCTAGCTTGTTGAAACTAGAACTAAATTGCGACTTTGAATAAAAATGAATAAAATGAATAGGAAAACAGAAATGAAGAACATTTGGGAATGATTATGTTTTCTTTTTCGAAATAGAAAAATTGAATCATTTGGAAATAAATGTAGGTTTCTAGAAATGGAAATGGAAATGGTCTATTTGTAATTCTATATGTATTGCGTAAAAATGATAGGAAGAATGAGGTCATGTTATTATGTTATTTTGAAGCCCGAAAATGAAAAAAAAACCATTTAGTCACAGCTAATATGTTGAGTTATAAAATATTGAACATATTTTCTTGAAAATTTACCAAGAATAAAATTGTCAAAAATTTTATATAGGGTAGAATTGTCAAAATTTTACTAAGGTTAAAATAAGGATTAGAAAATTGTTTAATATAGAATATTAAAGATTATTTTTGGAAAAAGAAAAATTGAATCGAGTTGGATCACACTATAGAGTATTGGGTCAAAAGGCATAGGAAGTACTCGTAATTGGACTTGATGTGAGAGAGGCTCGAATCTCCATCATAATACATATGAGGAGAAACACACCTTTTTAGCCCCTATCCCTCTCCTTGTTGGACTAGGAAGTTGGTTTTCTATTTGAAATAAACCTCTACAATTCAACAAGGGTTCTACCTTCTCTCCCTATAAATAGATGGCACTGGTAGAACTATTGACACAACTTTGAGAGATTATTACTCTACCAAAAAATAGAAAGAATTTATTCTCAACTATTAAATATATTTTTCAGAACAACAATTCTACTAGGTACTATTAAATATATTTTTCAGAACAACAATTCTACTAGGTACTATTAAAGAAGAGAGAATTTTCATTTTCACCCCCAAAAAAGAAAAGAAAACTTTTTCTAATTCTGTGTTTTGGTCCAATTGATTCGAGCTAGCATTCTAAGCAGTTCAAGGTACGTGAATAAAAAAGAATATCGTTTAGTTGAAAGTCAGAAAACATCAAGGATCTACTTATCTAAAAACATAAGTACGATTTCAGTCCAGGTTTATTGCTATAAATATCACAAACTCGGTCAATTTTCAAAATTTTAATTTTTTGGTATACAAGAAAACCGTTTTCAAATCGGTTTTTTTCCAACAATTAGTATCAAGGGCTAGGTTGTGCTATGTTTATAGTGTAAACCAAGACCAAATCTCTCTCTTCATCTTGTTTGATTGATATTTGATAAAATGTGACATTCTGATAATTATTCACATGTTTTGGGGAATATATGGGATTGAATGTGATATTCTATATTTTTTATATAATTATTATTTTTGCCAAGGATGTGGTTCTTACAAAATTGACCGTGGACTATCATATCCACATATGATTAATTTTTTTATATAGAATTCTTGTGAGCTGGAAAGAGACATAGGACTTAAATGTAATTTTTTCCAAAGGAGTCTATGATGAGGAGAAGATGGAACGATGGTGGTTGAAGAGATAAGGAATTCGTTGTGGTGAAAACCTATGTATTTTTTTATTTTTCATTTTTTTTCTAGAAATAAAACCATGGAAACCTTAGATGAAAATTTGATTTTAATTACCCATCTCCTTATATATCTATTTAGTAATTATTAAAGATATAATTGTGATATAAATGTATGAGATGATCCATAGTTGATCAATTAAAGATAAGAAGTGTGGTAATAAGAAAATACATGTATTGTATTGATCTATTCATTTCTTTAAGTTATTTGATTGTTGTGAGAAGTGTGGCAGTGAGAAGGTGTATGTATAGGATTGGCTCTGACAAGGAATGACTTGTTCAAATATGAGTAACCTCCATTTCCTAAGACCTTACCTGGTGCACGGTTCAAATTCACTTCTTTAGTTTGTCCCTTAATAGAAAAACTTTGGAAAATCAAAATTGTTGATTTTATGAATAAATGAATGTGAACATTATAAAATTGTCATAGCATGTAACAACCTAGTTTTAGCATGTAACAACCCGGTTTTAACAAATCTGAGGTCATAAAATTATTTTAATATTATTTTTGGTGTTTACAGTATGCGATTATATACGTGTGAAAATTTCGTGAGCTATTAATAGCTCAATTTGAGAAAAAAGACTAAAATGCATAAAATGAAAAAGTTTCTTTCTATATGAAGGTGTCTATTTGCTATGACTTATTAAATGTGAGGTCTTTATGTTGTAATTAGACCATGGTTAGTGGAGATGGACATAAATGGCCTTAAATTATATGAATTATAATGTTTTAAACAAAGGTTAAAATGGTAATACAAGAATTAATGTATAATTAAAATAAAACAAATGTGAAATTAGTCAATTATGTGACAGCCCAAAGTTGACCCTAGTCGGGAAGTGGTTTCGGGACCGCTAAACCGAGTCACCGAAATGTTTGAATGTGATACTTATTGTCTAGAATATGTAATTATGAATGTGTGAAAATTTCAAGCTTCAATTTGGTTGATTTCATGTGAATTTAGTCAATAGGACTTATGTGAGAAAATTCTAAAATGTGATAGGTCAATGTGTGAGGACCTATTAGTGCATGTGGACAAAGGGGGGACTTGCATGTCAAATTTCCCCCCCTAATGAGTAGTGGCCGGCCATGACAAGGAATGATGGGCAAAACATGTCATGAAACATGTTTTGTTAATGGAAGAATAAAATAAGGAGTATGGGTAATAAAGAAATGGAAAACAAAAGAAAAAAAAATGTGTGTGTAGTGTTTGTCCCCCCCCATTGCCGTGAGCTAAAGAAGAGAAAGGGGGAATTTTGTTCATCCTTTTCTCATCTTCATGCTTGCCAAAACTAGAAAGAAAAACAAAGAAAAATTTTCTCATCCTTTGGTTCATCCTTGGCCAAGAATTTTAAGGAGGAAAGAAGAAGAAAGGTGAAGAGATTCGGCAATGCATGTAGCTAGGCTAAGGTATGTTTGATGATGTTCCATGAGAGGCATGCATGTTTTAGTTGTTAGCTTGAGTTCTACCTAACCCATGGTCTAAATCTTGCTATGTGATGGAAATGGCACTTGACCATGGATGCATCATTCTTGGTTGATGTTTGATGTTGTGGTGATGAGGCATGAGGATGAGTTAAGATTCGGCCTAGGTGGAGGTTGTGTTAATGCCATTGCATGCAAAATATGAAGCTTGTTAATGATGCATGTGATGATGGCTTGATGATTCTTGAACCTCCTTTTTAGCATTTTTGTGTGAGCACATATGTGCATTGGTTGCTAAATGGAGAAGAATCGGCTAGCAAGATGTGTGCTAAGGCCGAATGTAACTTTGCATGTTAATGAGCAATGCATGTGTTAAATTGATGAAAAGGGGGAGGATGCTTTACTAGTGTGTATATGTGTGTATTAAGTGTTGAAATCGACCCCAAAAATGGACATGCATATTCGGCCAAGGGGAAAGAAATTAGCTAATATGTTGTGTTGATGCATGATTTTTGCATGTATGAGACTTTAATGTCTAATGTATAAATATGGGCTATGTGCCTTGTGTTCATCTTTTGATGCCTAAATGATGAAATCAATTTATTTGTTTGATTAAGCTCAAGAGCAAAGGGGAAATAAAACCGATAAAGGGAAGGAAAAAGTGGTTGAATAGCTAGCGGAATTGTTCGACCACACCCGAGGTAAGTTCTTGAGTAAGAGAGCTTAAATTTCGATGTGATTAAATCATGCTCTATGTGTGGCTATTGAGCCGAATTTGCAAGGACAATATGTGCCTTGTGTTTGAGTTTCGTAAACGAAAATGAAATATGAATGTGCCATGAATTATTGTTAGATGTGCATGATTAAATGAATGCTGTCCGGGCTAAGTCCCGAAGGCTTTGTGCTAAGTGAATATATCCGGACTAAGATCCGAAGGCCTTTGTGCGAGATACTAAATCCGGGTTAAGTCCCGAAGGCATTCGTGTGAGTTATTAAATCCGGGTTAAGTCCCGAAGGCATTCGTGCGAGTTATTAAATCCGGGTTAAGTCCCGAAGGCATTCATGCGAGTTGTTAAATCCGGGTTATGTCCCGAAAGCATTGTGTGAGTTACTAAAACCGAGCTATGTCCCGAAGGCATTTGAACGAGGAGCTATATCCGGTTAAATCCCGAAGGTACGTGATTTGGTAATGAATGAGCTTGCTGTAAAATTCCAGCGAATACTCGAAAAACATCCCAATATGGGGATATGTTACGTATGTGTTAAATTTAATCGAGCCCTTACAAATAAATGTTCGCTCAGTTGATAAACGAGCTACCGGCCTTCGGCCAAGTTAGTTTATTGTGTATGTACATAAGGGTTGTTAATGTTGTGAAGCAAGTTTGATATCGGTAAATTGCGTATTATGAAATATTCCGTTTAGCTAAATGTGTGCTATTCTTTGTGCATGCTGGAATTCCTTGCTCAAACTTACTAAGCATAAATTGCTTACTCGTTACATTGCTCCTCTGTTTTATAGATTTTTGGTTCTCCAGCTATCGGACTCGGGATCTTGAAGTCGAAGTCGCCCACACTATCAAAGGCTCTTTTGGGTACTATTTTGGTTGAATTTTGATATGGCATGTATAGGACTACCCATTGTTGTCTTTCGAGTACTTTATGAAATGTATAAGTGTACAGCCATGCGAAAATGGCTTGTAGAAGTGGAGTATGGCATTAGACCATTCGTGTTTATGAAGGTATAGATGGTTTCATGATGTAACTATAGTTGGAATGGAAGTGTTGAGCAAATGATCAGCCACTGGAATGGCTAAGTATGATCACATGTGGGCTTATGTATGACAAGGCCCTAGTTGGTCCATGAAACCCCAAATTAGGTAAGGTTTACCTTGAAAACAGAAGCTGATAGCAGCAGTGGTGTGGATTGGAAAAATCACAAGAATTCGTAGGAGTGGAATTAAATAGTGAATAAATTATGTAATCGAACCTTGATGAATCTACTTTCATATGGAAGTAACGAAACAATCATAGGAACAGTACAGTAAGAGATATTCGGGTTCTTGTGGAACAGGGCCAGAACAGTTTCTGGATTCCCTGTTCCGACTTTGGAAATTCACTATAAATTGACCAGAGATAATTAGGGGTCATACCATATATGTATGGATTCCTCTCTGAGTCTAGTTTCCAAAGAAACAAACGACATCAGTATTGAAGCTCTGTGCAGAGAGATATCCAAGTCGTAATGGGAAAAGGTCAGTGTAGTCGACCCCTGTAACATGGGAGACTTTGACTAATAAACTGTACTAATTGGCCCGACCAAAAATTCTAGAAAAAAATACATAGGTGGGGACATGAGTCTAGTTTCAGGAAAAAATCACAAAACTGATTTTCGAGTTGTGAAACTCAAGATATGATTTTTGAAGAGACTAGTACTCAGACTGGGCAGTGTCTGGAAAAATTTTTCAAAGTTTGTTAACATCTCGTGTCCGACTCCGGTGTCGGTCTCGGGTTCGGGGTGTTACAAATTATCATCTTCTTTGTACCGAATTTGAAGAAGATAGAAAGCTTGAATGTGTTTAGGGTTTCGGTAACCTAAAGCTTTGATTAAGGTATGGTTTAACTTAGTTTGTGATATTTTTTTGTTTTTGTGACCGTTGCTTTAAGTAGTAGCTAGCCCTTGCCTTAATTTTTGAGTTTGTTAGTGATTTTGAAAAGTGCCATTGATGAATCCATAAGTTTTATGATGTTTGATTATGAATTCTGCAAGCTTTATGTTTGATATACATGTTTTGTAAAGTGATTTTTGACAAAAATGTCAATTAGGGATTAATTTGTGAAAAGTGTATACTGAGGGGTTAAATTGTCAAATAAATGAAAAATATGGGATGTTAGGGACCCATAGAGAATTTGGACAAGCATGGGTTTTGTCAAATTTTGTGAATTTTGTGCATTTATGAAATAGGGGCTAAATTGAGAAAATGTGAAATTATAGGGCTTAATGTGTAAAATGTCCCAAATTGTTTGCTTTGGATGAAATTGAATGTATTGAGGAACAAAAGAGTTAATTTTGAATTTATATAGATAAGAATGAAAGAAATCAGATTTAGATCGAGGGAAATCGAAAGTTATCGAATAGTCGATCCAGTTCCTCCACTCTGACTATGAGGTAAGTTCATATGCAAATAATTGTCTTCGAATTGAATGATATATATATTATTATCATTGAAATTCTATGAATGTCGAATGAGAAAATACAAGCATGAATTGACGAAGTTACGACATCCAAAAGTTTCGTACGAACCTTAGGAATAATATAGGATACGAATGTCATGACATTAGGTTATCGAGATGTGATTACATGTAAGACCATGTCTGGGACATTGACATCGTTAATTGATTTCGTGTAAGACCCTGTCTGGGACAGTGGCATTGATATGTGATAACATGTAAGACCATATCTGGGATATGGCATTGTATGAGCTTTTGTGATTTCCAATTATCCTGAATGATTTCAAACTGTTCAACAAGCAAAGTCAAGTCGAGAAAGAATATGTGAATTAGCTAAGTGACTTAGGTACGTACAAAATTCATATGAGTATTGAAAAGGGGAAATATTTGATGAACTCGATTAAGACATTGAATATATGTTCAATGAGAAAGGTTTGTGAATTTGAATGAGATTAGCCTTGTTAAGCATACTTGAATTAATCTGTAAATGTTCATGTGATGACTTTATTTGTATATGGCTTGCTAACCTTTTAAAGCTTACTTTATGTGTTCTTTCCATGTTTTATAGATTATCGAAGTTAGCTTAGACTCGGGGATCGTCAAGAATACGTCATTGCACTATCGATTATCTCGTTGGTATTTTTGGAAACTTTGTATATATGGTATATGGCATGTATAGCCTAGTGTCATTATGTTATGTTTTTAGTTATGATTTTAGCCATGTGATTTGGCTTGTAAATGTTTATGTGTATGGCCTTTTAAGTTGGCTTGAATTGTGTTTGGTAAGGTATATATATGTGATGTGTATAATGCCTTATATGTTGGCTTGTTTTGGTATGATTATGAGTTGGCTATTTTGGATAGTTGTAAGTTGGTGTATTAATGCTTGAGGAATGGTATATTATCGTATGTTTTGTAGATGATGAATTAATATGTTTGGGAGACATGAGTTAGATGACAGAAAGGTGATGAAAATATATTTCAAAGTTATGTGAGATTGATGATTTTGCCACATTGATTTGGTATGTTTTTTAATATGAAATTAAGTAGTTGAAATGGTTGAGTTTAAATGGCATGATAGGTATTTGAATTGGTATGTTTTTGGTTGCCTATATATGTGTTAAAATGGTATCATTTTGATGGTTAGGTGTGCATGAGAGAAAGAGTGGCAAATTGGCTTTGCAAATAGCCTATTTTTGTCCACACGGACAGAGACCCGGGCGTGTGCCTCAGCCGTGTGTGACACATGGTCATGTTACACAGTCGTATGTTCCCTGGGGTACCCTTTTGAATTAAGGTAGTTTACCCTACAGTGATGACACAGCCTAGACACATAAGCGTGTCTATTGGCCGTGTAAGACACACAGCCTTGGCACATGGGCGTGTGTGGCCACCTTGAATGGTACACGGGGTTTGACACACGGGCGTGTGGTCGACCGTGTGCCCAAGTCAATAACTCCCTTAGATTTCACACAGCCTGGCACACAGGCGTGTCCTCGGCTATGTGGTGCAAGTTAGTATGTATGCCCTGTTTTCACACGGCCTATGGCACGGACATGTCTGGTAGCCGTGTGAGGCACACGGCTTGTTCGCATGGGCATATGACCCTTATATGTTTGAAAATTTCAAAGTTTGCAAATGTTATTGGTTTAGTCCCAAACCTCTTCTAAGTATGTTTTAAGGTCTCGTAGGACCTTAGAAGGGACAATATGATTGAGATGAATGGACTTTGATTATGAATGCATGAATGTATGATTTATGTTGTGTTTGATAGGTAATACCTCTTAACCCTAAGCTGGAGACGGATATGGGTTAGGGGTGTTACATAACATCTCATACATATATGAGATAAGCATGCCATATAGTTTAGGAAAGAATGTCATATGTACTTGTCATGTATATATTGATCATTCATTATTGAAATTGAAAATTAAAAACCTTGCATGCTTTCAAAATATTGAGTGGGAGAAGTTCCCTAAATAAGATCTATGACCTCCATCAATGGTCTCTTGTGATGGAATGAAATGGACCTATCTCAAGGTAGATGTTATCATGTGTATTTCATTTAGAAGACTTCTTGAAAGTAAGCCAGATTTTACGATGATCATATAATAGTTGGACTGACCCCTTTGGTAGGTATTATCATGCAATACATTGAAAAATTTCATCTTCAAGTAGGACAATTAGTCACAGCATGCTACACAGTGAGATTGTTCCAAGATGACTCATTTGTAGTTCATGATGCGATCGGTGTTGAGTTGATGGTTATGCACTCAAGATGATCTAGTTAAGTAACATCCAAAGGAGCTATACTTAAGTTAAAACGATGGTAAAACATTACATGATTATTAGTACGTCTGAATGCCTAATGAGTTAGGTTCATGCACTAATTCGATGTAAATCCATGTTTTTACTAGTTGATTATTATCATCCCAAGGTGGCTTGATTCAATGAGTGTGGGAATTATTGTTGCAACAACTTACAAATGTTTTTCAAGGTTTAATGTAAGACGCATACATCATCTTAATCCACATCGTAATGTTGCCAAAATATTCAAACATTTCCTCGTACAAATATATTAATAGATGAATATTTTATTTTCAGTTCGGAAAATGGCACCTAGTCCCTTATTAAACATACTCACCAAAAATGAATTGTACAAAAATAACTATAAGGAATGGAAAAGGAACCTGTCAATTGTCCTGAGCTATGAGAAACTTCAAATAGTTATTGATGCTAAGTGCCCTCCAGCCACTCAAACTGAGGCTAGAAAACGCTGTGAAGAATTTGAAGAGATACCTCATTGCAATATGTTGGCAAGCATGACCAACACATTATATAAGCAACGAGAGAGCTGTAAGACTGCTAAAGCGATTCTAGATACGCTAGAAGACTATTGGATTTGGTTCCCTAAGTGTAGTATTTTTGTCAATGTACACTTGTAATCTTTTCAAACAGATTGGTTAAGAAAATTGTTCATGAAGTACGTTAATACTTTGTATAATGTCCTAATATGGTTTTTGCACGCAAAGCAAAATGAAAACAAATGTTGCTCATTGGTTTGTCCAATGTTTAACTAATACTAAGCGGCATTACATGGTTGGATTGTAATACAAGAATAAAAATAATATTAGTAGATGAACCTAAACATGTCCTTAATCTAATAGGAAATGTGGAAACCAATTGAAAGACTAATATGCCATCTATCAAGTCCAATTGCAGAGAGCCTTTATCTGTGGTATTGGAGCGGATGACTCCCAGAAGATAGAGACATAGATGTGATTGACTGGATTTACAATACATCGAAGATGACTTAAGATGAATAGATTCTAAATTTTTTTATGGATTTATTCACTTGTGACATTCATAGGGTGACATACCTAAATCATAAGTGGATGATGGACTATGTATGCGTGACTTGTACACTTTGATGAAAGTAAAAGCCTGAGTTCAAATAGATGGGGGACAAAAACCTGGTGTGTTGGTGTACGACTTTTCCAATATGTAGTGTCATTCACAATAGTCAATGTCATTGCTTGAGACATGGGTAAATGATATCCTCTCATAGGCATTACATGGTTGATGAAAAGTAAATGTGGCCACGGGTAGTTTGTCTTTTTGATGGATGACTTGATCATTGTTTCATAGTGATTGACTTTTCATGAAGGAAGATGTAATGGTTATATTGGAAGAGCGGATATTATCCCAAAGATATCAAGGACACCCTATAAGGGTAACACATTTATGAAAAGGTCATTGGACAAGTACTGTGTAGCTGCTTTCGCAATGGTATGTCGTTGGGGATAGCTCAGTCACAATACTATAGTGGAATGACTTCATGACTAAATGAGTTTATAATTAATATGCAAAAAGTCAAAAATTAATTATAAATCATTTAAGTCCTAATTACATGTCCAGCTAGTCTCTCTGTTAGCTCGTTGAGACTAGAAATGAATTACGAGTTTGAATAGAAATGAATAGAATGCATAGGAGAAGCGAATTGAAAAACATTCTGGAATGATTATGGTTTTTTTCAAAATGAAAGAATTGATCATTCAGAAATGAATGTTGGTTTCCAAAAATGGAAATGGAAATGCAAATAATCCATTTGCGATTCTATATGGATTGCTTAAAAATGATAGAAAGAATGAGTTTATGTTTTTGGATTGTTTTGAAGCCTGAAAATGAAAATAAACAATTCGTTCATAATGAACATGTTGAGTTGTGAAATATTGAACATATTTTCTTGAAATTTTAGCAGGAAAAAATTATCAAAATTTTACTAAGGGCAAAATCATTATTATTTTGCTAGGGACAAAATATGGATGAGAAAATAGTTTTATTTACAAATATTAAAGTTTATTTTGGGAAACAATTAAATTGAATCGATTTGGATCACATTATAGAGTATTAAGTCAAAAAGGCCCAAAAAGTACTCGTAATTGGACCCGATGTAAGAGAGCCCTAACAACCCTCATGGACATGAATAATAGGGTGTGTTGTACACCCTATTCCTATTGCAAGTAGGATATTATTTTTCTATTTGAAATAAACCATTACAACTCAACAAGGGTTCTACCTTCTCTTCTTATAAATAGATGACATCAGTAGAGATATTAACTTTGACAGCCCAAAATTGACCCTAGTCGGGAAGTGGTTTCGGGACCGTTAAACCGAGTCACCGAAATGTTTGAATGTGATATTTATTGTCTAGAATATGTAATTATGAATGTGTGAAAATTTCAAGCTTCGATTTAGTCGATTGCTTGTGAATTAAGTCAATAGGACTTATGTGAGAAAATTTTAAAATGTGATAGGTCAATGCGTAAGGACCTATTAGTGCATGTGGAAAAAAGGGGGACTTGCATGTCAAATTCCCCCCTAATAAGTAGTGGCCGGCCATGCTATGGGTGGAAACATGTTGGGAACATGTTGGCCTAGTGAGGTATGTAGGATAAAATATAATAAGAAGTATGGGGAATAAAGAAATGGAAAAAGGAAAGGATGTGTGTAATTGTTTCTTCCCCTCCCCATTGCCGTGAGAGTAAGAAAGAAAACAAAGAAAAAAAAGGTGTCCATCTTTCTTCATTTCCCCTTGGCCGAATGTTCTAAGGAAGAAAGAAAAACAAGTTGTGTTCTTTGGTTCTTCTTGGCCGAATTGAAAGGAAGAAGAAGGGAGTGAAGCAATCGGTCATCTTAGGTCACTATTAAGGTAAGGAAGTTTGTACTAGCTTTTGAAATTTTAGTTGATATTGAGTGAGTTATCAAGTGATTTTTGTAAACCATGTTGAAATTTCGATTTTGGGGGTGAGTATGGTTTTCAGCTATAAAAGATTAATAAGGATGATGATTGTGTTTCATGGTAAACTTAGATGAATAATGGTAGTTGCTCACATCTTGATATCTATGAGTTCCTTTCTTGGTTCTACCATAGACCCCAAAGTATATGTTTATTGGGTGTTGTTGGAGGTTTATGATAGAAGCTAATGAGTGAGAGTTTGATAGGCACCATGAGGTTAAACTTCATGAGATTGTAAGCTTGTAAGTTGGATGATGAAATTCATGCTTTGTGAAGGTAAAAGGAGTAGAAGGAGCATTCGGCCATGAAGAAAAAAAAAGAGAGCAAAGGGGGAAATTTATGATGAATTAAGTGTTAAATGGAATGAAAATGATATTATATAGGGGTATGTATATTCGGCCATATGAGTAAATATATAGATGATGTTAAATTTGATTATGTATAATGGGCATTAAGATGTGGAACATAAGAAATGTAGTATATGTGGATTTACATGATGTTATAGTTGACATTGTGCATATACACATGCATTCGGCCATCTAATTGAGTATGAAGGTGGTGTTAAATCTAATTGTGATGCCCATTCCGAAGTATATATATACATATATATATACATAAGTATGCCATTCGTGATGTTACCTTTAATTATGTGTGTGATCGACTAAATGGGTAATTAGTGTGGATGGTTGCCGAATATACAAACATACATATGCATGTGTAATTGAATTATGAATGTTTAGCAAGATGGTTAAACTAGTTGATTTATTGATCAAGCTCAAGGAGTTAAAGGAGGAGAATTGAGCAAAGGCAAAGAAAAGATCATCGAGTAGCCGAGTTGGAACCATCTTACCCAACACGAGGTAAGTCGTTAAGCATGTAGTTGGTATTATTTCAAATGGTCATAATGTTTATGTATTGATGCTGAATGGAATGAATAAATATACATATATATATATGCATGTACGTATGTGATGATGAAATTGTTGAATGAAAAGAAAAGAGGTAAGATGTACTGAGTTGTTGATCTCGGCACTAAACGTGCGGGTATAACCATTTATGACCATGAGATTAGCGCTAAGTGCGCGGGATTAAATTGTACAGCACTAAGTGTGCGATTTGACTATGTTGCACTAAGTGTGCGAAATGAATATGATGCACTAAGTGTGCGAATTGACCATGCGGCACTAAGTGTGCGAGTTTGACTATGTAGCACTAAGTGTGCGATTTGATTACGTAGCACTAAGTGTGCGAGTTGATTATATAGCACTGAGTGAGCGGACTCAATATACATTCGTGAATCATTATGGACACTACGTGTGCGACACTATTGAGTCGATCGCGGACAGCGGATCGGGTAAGTGTCTTGAGTACATGGCTAATAGGTGCTATGCTTATACTTGGTGTTGAGCTCGGTAAGTTTGAACCTATGTGACAAATATACTTGAAGTCACGTACATAAAATTTATCGTAGGATGGGTGAAAGGCCGTTTAGTCGTTTGATTGTAACGAAAATAAATTGATTTATGAAAATGCTTCAATGTCCTATTGATGAGTATATGGAATGTGAATGCATGAATTGATATGAAATTGAATCGATAGGTTGGAGGAACTATGGTATGGTTCGGTATGGATGGAGTAAATTGTCTCGTTCCATTTTGTTTCCTCTTGTGATAATGTTATTGATGGATGGTAGTGCATTGCTTATGACTTACTGAGTTATAAACTCACTCCGTGTTTCCTTGTCACCCATTATAGGTTGCTTGGACTCATCTATTTTTTGCGGGGTCAGGCCGTCATCGAAGTCATCACACCGGATAGCAAGTTTTGGTACTTTCTCCTTAGTTGGCTTAGAAGAACATTTTGGCATGTATAAGCTATTACGTTGTGTTTGAACTTTGGCATGTAAACTTTAAGCCATGCGAAAATGGCACGAATGTTCGATTGAGTTGGATCAAGGGTAGGCATGAAATGGACCTAGTTACTTTCGTAACAGATGCTGGCAGCAGCAGTGTCATGAGATTGAAAAATCACTAAAAATAGTAGGAGTGGAATTAATTGATGAATAAATTATGTAAGCGAAGCTCGATGAGTCTGTTTTCATGAGGAAGTAACGAAAAGATCATATGGGCAGAATATTAAGAGATAATCAGATTTTTGTGGGACAGGGCAGAACGGTTTCTGGATTCCCTGCTCTGACTTTGGAAATTCATTATAAATTAACCAGAGATAATTAGGGGTCGTACCATATATGTACAGATTCCTCTCTGAGTCTAGTTTTCATATAAACAAACGGCATCAGTATTGAAGCCCCGTGCAGGGAGATATCCAAGTCGTAATGGGCAAAGGTCAGTGTAGTCGACCCCTGTAACTTGGGAGACTTTGACTAATAAACTGTACTAATTGGCCCGACCAAAAATTCTAGAAAAAAATACATAGATGGGCACATGAGTCTAGTTTCTGGGAAAAATTATGAAACTGATTTTCGAGTTACGAAACTCAAGATATGATTTTTAAAACGACTAGTACACAGATTGGGCAGTGTCTGGAAAATAAATTTTATAAGGGGTTAAAGTCAGTTAACACCTCGTGTTCGACTCCGGTGTCGGTTTCGGGTTCGGGGTGTTACATTTGATTGGTATCAGAGCTATGGTTTAGTCGGTTCTAGGACTACCATAGCGCGTATGAGTCTAGCTATACATGCCTTAATGTTAATGTTTAAATGTGTGATGACTTCGACGGTTGAAATGTTTTTGTTTGATTAGTAAATGGATCCCGGTGTAGAGAGAACCCTAGCGGATGATGTTGAGAGCGTAGCGGCTGCTCCTGCACAAGGGACGCCGCCTGTTGAACCTCAGTCATTTGCGAATAATCAAGGTGAGGGGGCTAAACAAGCCTTCTTTACCATGATGAATGAGTGGGTCGCGCAATATGCCCGAACCAACCCGGCTGTCCAACAATTCCCAAATTTGAATAATCCACCCCAAGAGCCTGTAATGCCATCAGTCGCTGATCCTGTGAGGCTGAGTAAGTCACCTGTAGACTTGATTAGGAAGCGTGGGGCCGAGGAGTTCAAGGCCATAGTAACTGATGATGCCGAAAGGGCCGAGTTCTGGCTTGATAACACCATTCGGGTGTTCGATGAATTGTCATGCACACCCGACGAATGTCTAAAATGTGCTGTATCTTTGTTGCGAGACTCAGCCTACTATTGGTGGAGGACCTTGATTTCCATAGTCCCGAACGAGCGAGTAACTTGGGACTTCTTTCAAACGAAATTCCGGAAGAAATTTATTAGCCAACGGTTCATTGATCAGAAGCGTAAGGAGTTCTTGGAACTCAAGCAAGGCCGTATGACTGTATCTGAATACGAACATGAATTCGTAAGACTCAGTAGGTATGCCCGGGAGTGTGTAGCTGATGAGGTTGCTATGTGCAAAAGATTCGAGGAAGGATTGAATGAAGATTGAAAGCTACTAATGGGTATTTTGGAAATAAAAGAATTCGTAACACTAGTCGAATGAGCCTGCAAGGCGGAAGAACTTGGAAAGGAGAAGAGGAAGGCTGAATTTGAAGCTAGAGATTATCGTAAAAGATCGACGGGTAAAGCTCCGTTCTCAGTTGTAAAGAAGTTCAGGGAGGATATTAATAAGTCGAGGGCGACTGCGGGAATTTCCATCAGGGCAAGACCATCGATGGGCTCCCGAGCTACTTCGGTAGCTAGTGTGGGCAATAATCGTCACGAGAAACCTGAATGTCCCCAATGTGGAAGACGACACCTAGGTGAATGTTGGGGCAAGTCTACTAGCAGGGCCTGTTACGGATGCGGTTCGAAGGACCACTTCATTAGAGATTGCACGGAGCTGGATGAGAAGAATAAGATTCAAGGTGCAAGACCTAGTGGAGTGACATCTAGAGGTAGACCACCGAGAATTTTAGGAGGCAGGGGTGGTAGTCAGAGGGGGGCCTCTGATACGGCCAATCGAGCCGAGAACCGTACTCCTGCTAGAGCATATGCCATTCGCGCACGAGAGGAGGCACCCTCCCCCGACGTCATCACTGGTACCTTCACTCTCTTTGACACTAATGTGATTGCATTGATTGACCCTGGTTCTACTCATTCATATGTATGCGAAACCTTAGCAACCAGTAAGACTCTACCTGTTGAGTCTACTGAGCTCGTAATTCCAGTATCAAACCCTTTGGGTCAATGCGTACTTGTTGATAAAGTGTGTAAGAGATGCCCTCTAATAATCCGAGAATCCTGTTTTCCGGCCGATTTGATGCTTTTGCCGTTCGACGAGTTTGATGTTATTCTTGGTTTGGATTGGTTAACCGCGCATGATGCGGTTGTGAATTGCAAAAGCAAGACTATCGATTTGAGGTGCGCAAATAACGAAATAATCCGAGTTGAGTCTGCGGACTTAAGGGGGTTGCCAGCTGTAATATCAGCAATGTTGGCCCAGAAATATGTAAGGAAAGGGTACGAAGCATACCTCGCGTATGTACTTGATGACAAGGAGTTAGAAAAGAAACCCGAATCGGTGCCGGTGGTTTGTGAATACCCGGATGTTTTTCCTGAAGAGTTACCGGGTTTGCCACCTGTTCGGGAGGTAGAGTTTGGTATTGAGCTTGTACCTGGAACTACGCCAATTTCGATCGCCCCGTATCGCATGGCACTAACCGAGTTAAAAGAGTTGAAAGCTCAGTTGCAAGAATTGACGGATAGAGGTTTCGCTCGACCGAGTTTCTCACCTTGGGGTGCACCAGTATTGTTCGTGAAAAAGAAGGACGGAACCATGAGGTTGTGCATTGACTATCGTCAACTGAATAAAGTGACGATAAAGAATAAGTATCCGTTACCGCGTATTGATGATCTGTTCGATCAATTAAAGGGAGCATCGGTGTTTTCAAAGATAGATTTGAGATCGGGTTATTATCAGTTGCGGATTCGAGATTCGGACGTACCCAAAACTGCTTTTAGAACGAGGTACGGTCACTACGAGTTCTTAGTGATGCCGTTTGGGCTCACTAATGCCCCTGCGGTGTTTATGGATTTGATGAATCGGATCTTCAGACCATATTTGGATCGGTTCTTAGTTGTGTTCATTGATGACATCTTGGTCTATTCAAGAGATGAGACTGAACATGCTGAGCATCTGAGGCTAGTGTTACAAATTTTGCGGGATAAGCAGTTATATGCTAAGTTCAGTAAGTGTGAGTTCTGGTTAAGAGAGGTTAGCTTCTTGGGTCATGTGGTATCCGCATCGGGTATTCGAGTTGACCCGAGCAAAATTTCAGCCATACTTAACTGGAAGCCTCCGAGAAATGTTACCGAAGTCCGGAGCTTTCTAGGACTCGCCGGTTATTACCGACGATTTGTCAAAGGTTTCTCGATGATAGCCACACCAATGACGAAGTTACTTCAAAAGGATGTTAAGTTCGAATGGACGGAGAAATGTCAGAAAAGCTTCGATCAACTGAAAACTCATTTGACTGAAGCTCCAATTTTGGTGCAACCCGAATCGGGTAAAGAGTTTGCCATTTATAGTGACGCATCCCTACTTGGGTTGGGTTGCGTATTGATGCAAGAAGGTCGAGTTGTGGCCTATGCGTCGAGACAATTGAAGCCACACGAGAGAAATTATCCGACCCATGATCTCGAACTAGCCGCCATTGTGTTTGCATTGAAAATATGGCGACATTATTTGTTTGGTGAGAAGTGCCATGTGTTTTCGGATCACAAAAGTCTCAAATATTTGATGACTCAACGAGACTTGAATCTGCGACAAAGACGTTGGCTTGAGTTGTTGAAAGATTACGAGCTTGTCATTGATTACCACCGAGAAAGGCTAATGTGGTTGCGGACGCCTTAAGCCGGAAATCACTGTTTGCTTTGCGAGCGATGAATGTACACTTGTCTGTTCTACCTGACAATGTGTTAGTAGCTGAATTAAAAGCCAAACCATTATTGACTCATCAAATTCGTGAAGCTCAGAAAGTCGATGATGAATTGGTTGCAAAACGAGCTGAGTGTGTTCCGAACAAGGAATCGGAGTTTCAGATTGATGATGATGGTTGTTTGAGGTTTAGAAGTCGTTTGTGTGTTCCAAGGAATTCGGAACTCATTCCGATGATTCTGAACGAAGCCCATTGTAGCCGAATGTCAATCCACCCGGGGAGCACGAAAATGTACAACGACTTGAAACGTCGGTATTGGTGGCATGGTATGAAACGAGACATCTCCGACTTTGTTTCGAGATGTTTAATATGTCAACAAGTGAAAGCGGAACATCAAGTGCCTTCAGGGTTACTTCAGCCGATCATGATACACGAGTGGAAATGGGACCGAGTCACAATGGACTTTGTGTCCGGACAGCCATTGTCCGCAAGTAAGAAGGATGCGATTTGGGTTGTTGTTGATAGGCTGACTAAGTCGGCTCACTTTATCCCCGTGCGTACGGATCTTTCATTGGATAAACTAGCCGAATTGTATGTCTCTCAGATTGTGAGATTACATGGAGTACCTATTTCTATCGTGTCGGATAGAGATCCGAGATTCACCTCACGATTTTGGAAGAAATTGCAAGAAGCTTTGGGTACCAAGCTGCATTTTAGCACCGCTTTTCACCCCCAAACCGATGGTCAATCCGAGCGGATAATTCAGATACTCGAGGATATCCTGAGATGCTGCATCCTTGAGTTTAGTGGTTCATGGGAACGGTATGTACCTTTGATTGAATTCGCTTACAACAATAGTTTTCAATCAAGTATTAAGATGGCACCTTATGAGGCTTTGTACGGTCGTAAATGCCGTACACCATTGTTTTGGACCGAGCTTGGTGAAAGTAAAATTTTCGGAGTTGATTTGATTAAAGATGCCGAACAAAAAGTAAAGGTAATCCGCAAAAGTCTGAAGGTAGCCACAGATCGTCAAAAATCGTATGCGGATTTAAAACGAAAGGACATTGAATATCAGGTGGGAGATAAAGTGTTTCTTAAAGTGTCACCTTGGAAGAAGGTACTCAGATTTGGCCGTAAAGGCAAGTTGAGCCCGAGATTCATTGGGCCGTACGAAATTTTCGAAAGAGTGGGGCCGGTTGCATATAGATTGATTTTGCCCCCTGAACTTGAAAAGATTCACGACGTCTTTCATGTTTCGATGCTTCGGCACTATAGATCTGATCCTTCGCACATAATTAGTCCGTCGGAGGTTGAAATTCAGGCTGATATGAGTTATGAAGAAGAGCCGATGCGTATCCTAGCTCGTGAAGTGAAGGGGTTGCGAAACAAAAGGGTTCCGTTAGTAAAGGTGTTATGGCTCAAACACGGGATCGAGGAAGCAACCTGGGAACCCGAGAGCTCGATGAAAGAACGATATCCAAACCTATTTACCGGTAAGATTTTCGGGGACGAAAATTTCTTAAGTGGGGGAGAGTTGTGACAGCCCAAAATTGACCCTAGTCGGGAAGTGGTTTCGGGACCGTTAAACCGAGTCACTGAAATGTTTGAATGTGATATTTATTGTCTAGAATATGTAATTATGAATGTGTGAAAATTTCAAGCTTCGATTTAGTCGATTGCTTGTGAATTAAGTCAATAGGACTTATGTGAGAAAATTTTAAAATGTGATAGGTCAATGCGTAAGGACCTATTAGTGCATGTGGAAAAAAGGGGGGACTTGCATGTCAAATTCCCCCCTAATAAGTAGTGGCCGGCCATGCTATGGGTGGAAACATGTTGGGAACATGTTGGCCTAGTGAGGTATGTAGGATAAAATATAATAAGAAGTATGGGGAATAAAGAAATGGAAAAAGGAAAGGATGTGTGTAATTGTTTCTTCCCCTCCCCATTGCCGTGAGAGTAAGAAAGAAAACAAAGAAAAAAAGGTGTCCATCTTTCTTCATTTCCCTTGGCCGAATGTTCTAAGGAAGAAAGAAAAACAAGTTGTGTTCTTTGGTTCTTCTTGGCCGAATTGAAAGGAAGAAGAAGGGAGTGAAGCAATCGGTCATCTTAGGTCACTATTAAGGTAAGGAAGTTTGTACTAGCTTTTGAAATTTTAGTTGATATTGAGTGAGTTATCAAGTGATTTTTGTAAACCATGTTGAAATTTCGATTTTGGGGGTGAGTATGGTTTTCGGCTATAAAAGATTAATAAGGGTGATGATTGTGTTTCATGGTAAACTTAGATGAATAATGGTAGTTGCTCACATCTTGATATCTATGAGTTCCTTTCTTGGTTCTACCATAGACCCCAAAGTATATGTTTATTGGGTGTTGTTGGAGGTTTATGATAGAAGCTAATGAGTGAGAGTTTGATAGGCACCATGAAGTTAAACTTCATGAGATTGTAAGCTTGTAAGTTGGATGATGAAATTCATGCTTTGTGAAGGTAAAAGGAGTAGAAGGAGCATTCGGCCATGAAGAAAAAAAAAGAGAGCAAAGGGGGAAATTTATGATGAATTAAGTGTTAAATGGAATGAAAATGATATTATATGGGGGTATGTATATTCGGCCATATGAGTAAATATATAGATGATGTTAAATTTGATTATGTATAATGGGCATTAAGATGTGGAACATAAGAAATGTAGTATATGTGGATTTACATGATGTTATAGTTGTGCATATACACATGCATTCGGCCATCTAATTGAGTATGAAGGTGGTGTTAAATCTAATTGTGATGCCCATTCCGAAGTATATATATACATATATATATACATAAGTATGCCATTCGTGATGTTACCTTTAATTATGTGTGTGATCGACTAAATGGGTAATTAGTGTGGATGGTTGCCGAATATACAAACATACATATGCATGTGTAATTGAATTATGAATGTTTAGCAAGATGGTTAAACTAGTTGATTTATTGATCAAGCTCAAGGAGTTAAAGGAGGAGAATTGAGCAAAGGCAAAGAAAAGATCATCGAGTAGCCGAGTTGGAACCATCTTACCCAACACGAGGTAAGTCGTTAAGCATGTAGTTGGTATTATTTCAAACGGTCATAATGTTTATGTATTGATGCTGAATGGAATGAATAAATATACATATATATATATGCATGTACGTATGTGATGATGAAATTGTTGAATGAAAAGAAAAGAGGTAAGATGTACTGAGTTGTTGATCTCGGCACTAAACGTGCGGGTATAACCATTTATGACCATGAGATTGGCGCTAAGTGCGCGGGATTAAATTGTACAGCACTAAGTGTGTGATTTGACTATGTTGCACTAAGTGTGCGAAATGAATATGATGCACTAAGTGTGCGAATTGACCATGCGGCACTAAGTGTGCGAGTTTGACTATGTAGCACTAAGTGTGCGATTTGATTACGTAGCACTAAGTGTGCGAGTTGATTATATAGCACTGAGTGTGTGGACTCAATATACATTCGTGAATCATTATGGACACTACGTGTGCGACACTATTGAGTCGATCGCGGACAGCGGATCGGGTAAGTGTCTTGAGTACATGGCTAATAGGTGCTATGCTTATACTTGGTGTTGAGCTCGGTAAGTTTGAACCTATGTGACAAATATACTTGAAGTCACGTACATAAAATTTATCGTAGGATGGGTGAAAGGCCGTTTAGTCGTTTGATTGTAACGAAAATAAATTGATTTATGAAAATGCTTCAATGTCCTATTGATGAGTATATGGAATGTGAATGCATGAATTGATATGAAATTGAATCGATAGGTTGGAGGAACTATGGTATGGTTCGGTATGGATGGAGTAAATTGTCTCGTTCCATTTTGTTTCCTCTTGTGATAATGTTATTGATGGATGGTAGTGCATTGCTTATGACTTACTGAGTTATAAACTCACTCCGTGTTTCCTTGTCACCCATTATAGGTTGCTTGGACTCATCTATTTTTTGCGGGGTCAGGCCGTCATCGAAGTCATCACACCGGATAGCAAGTTTTGGTACTTTCTCCTTAGTTGGCTTAGAAGAACATTTTGGCATGTATAAGCTATTACGTTGTGTTTGAACTTTGGCATGTAAACTTTAAGCCATGCGAAAATGGCACGAATGTTCGATTGAGTTGGATCAAGGGTAGGCATGAAATGGACCTAGTTACTTTCGTAACAGATGCTGGCAGCAGCAGTGTCATGAGATTGAAAAATCACTAAAAATAGTAGGAGTGGAATTAATTGATGAATAAATTATGTAATCGAAGCTTGATGAGTCTGTTTTCATGAGGAAGTAACGAAAAGATCATATGGGCAGAATATTAAGAGATAATCAGATTTTTGTGGGACAGGGCCAGAACGGTTTCTGGATTCCCTGCTCCGAATTTGGAAATTCATTATAAATTAACCAGAGATAATTAGGGGTCGTACCATATATGTACAAATTCCTCTCTGAGTCTAGTTTTCATAGAAACAAACGGCATCAGTATTGAAGCCCCGTGTAGGGTGATATCCAAGTCGTAATGGGAAAAGGTCAGTGTAGTCGACCCCTGCAACTTGGGAGACTTTGACTAATAAACTGTACTAATTGGCCCGACCAAAAATTCTAGAAAAAAATACATAGATGGGCACATGAGTCTAGTTTCTGGGAAAAATTACAAAACTGATTTTTCAGTTACGAAACTCAAGATATGATTTTTAAAACAACTAGTACACAGATTGGGCAGTGTCTGGAAAATAAATTTTATAAGGGGTTAAAGTCAGTTAACACCTCGTGTTCGACTCCGGTGTCGGTTTCGGGTTCGGGGTGTTACATTAACATTGTAATACTCTAACTTGTAACTGTCGCTAGAATTGGTTAAGAGGCATTACCAGACTTTAACACTATTTAGAACAATTATTGAACCTGAAACATCATAATTTAGTTAATATCATTCATTCACATCCACCATGTACTTAAAACAAGTATACAAAGGTTAGAACATACATCCAAGACTAAATCATAACATATTAAAAATTTCAAAAACTTAGAAATATTTCAACTTTTCTAGTGTCACACGCCTGTATGAACAGGCAGTGTGCCTCACATGGCTAGTAGACACGCCTGTGTCTTAGACCATGTGAAAATAAGGCATACATACTGACTTGCACCACACGACCAGAGACACGCTCGTGTGCCTTGGTTGTGGTCGAAACTGACTTGGGTCACACGGTCGACCACACGCCCATGTGCTAGGCCGTGTGCCAATTAGGGAGTATACTAACTTATGTCACATGGACAGTCACATGCCCGTGTGTGAGTCCTTGTGACATACACAGCCGATAGACATGCGTGTGTGTCTAAGCCGTTTCAAACCTGTAGGGTATACTGACTTAATTCGTAGGGTACCTCAGGGGACGCACGGCCGTGTAACATAACCATGCGTCGCACATGGCTGAGACACATGCCTGTGCCTGTGCCCGTGTGGACAAAAATAGACTATTTGTAAAGTCATTTTTCCACCATACAATCACAAACAATCACAAGCATAATTGACCACATTTCATAACTCAATTGATAGCCAATTCATAACTATTCCATATACAATATGTACCAATTCATCCTGATTTCAACTAATTATTTAATACCATAAGAATTCCATTCATCTAACATGTAACACTACCTCATGTGCATATTTCATTCACATATTTCCATACCAAAACATACCACATTTCAGTACATATATACAACAAAGTCATGATACCAAAATAAGCCAAACCAAATGGCTTAACTTATATACAAAATCATCACCAAACCATAATACCAAAACATAACTAACTTCTTTTATACTAGCCTATACATGCCATATTTACATAAATTCACAAGTTCAAAATACCAATCGAAAATTGGATGGTGTGACGTGCAACTTCGACTTGTCCGAAACGAGCTAGCTAACGAACCTCTATAAAACATAGAAAAAGAAACGGAGTAAGCTTAGTGCTTAGTAAGCCCGTATAATTCAGAATTAAACTTACCATTTAAACATAATCAGAGTAATAATAAAATGCTAAAAATTAAATTTAACCATCACCTAAATACACATAATCATCACATGTTAGTCATTTAATCAATACATAAACCATCTATTCATATAATACTTCATATCTTTCCAAACACATACTTCATATATATACACAACTTTAGTAACATTTATAAACTGTAACTTATTCGTATAACATTATTTAGGCGCGTTGAACCTATTAGAACTTCTAAGGATAATCGAGTGAACAATGTCAATAATCTGTCAATTCATCATCATACATGCTCTTTCAAGTCATGTTCGGTAAGCTCTTACTGAGCTGATAAACAATAAACTCTATTGAGCTGAAACAGTAAGCTCTTATGAGCTATGGTGAGTCTGCAACAAATGCAGGAACTCAACCAATACGGTAATCTCAGTTACACGTCACTCGTATCCAGTGAATTCACATAGTTCAAACGGGGCTCGATAATGAAAACAATATATCATTAAGGAATTCATATTTCAAGTATTTTAATTAAATACATTCAATTTAATAATTACAAGTATAGAAAATTTCGATTCTAATTATACGAACTTACCTCGTATTTGCTCGTATAACCATTCTCTACTCGTCCACCTTTCGTTTCCTCGATGTAATTTCGACATTTTCTTATCCAGATCTATATGATATCAAATTAATTCATTCAAACTTTCATTCAATTCAATTTAGCCTAAAACATTTATTTTGGCTAAATTACAAATTTACCCCTAGAATTTTGACTACTTTGCAATTTAGTCCCCTTTTCACAAAATGGTAAATTTATGCAATTTACCCTTAACCCATGTATAGCCGAATTTCATATAATCTCATAGAAACCCATATTTTCATTTTATTTTCATTTTTAACCACAAAATTTTATAATTTCACAATTTAATCCCTATTTGACATTTTTGTCAACAATCACTTTATAAAACTAGTTCATCTAACACCAAGCTTCCATAATCTATCATGAAACATTAAAGAACTCAAATATTCAACAATGTAACTTTACAAATCATGAAAAAATTCAAAAATTGAGGTACGGGCTAGCTAGAATACGAAGCAACGAGCTCAAAAACGTAGAAATCATTAAAAATGGATAAAAAATCGTACCTTAATCAAAGATTCAAGCTTGGCCTAATGAAAACCTAAGTTTTCTATTCTTTCTTCTCAATTTTAGGCAATGGAGATGAATGATATAAAAAAAATTGATTTTCTTTTTTTTAATATAACAATAATTGACATTTTACCAAAACAACCTTAATGAACTTTAATAATTTCAAAAATACCAAGCCAGCAGCTTCCACTCTATCATTTAAGGTCTAATTGACATGCAAGGGCTCCAATATTAATAAACCATAGCTATTTAATGCTTTTAAACAATAGAACTCAACTTTTTCGCATTACGCGATTTAGTCCTTTTTACATAATTAACCTATTAAACGGTAAAATTTCTTTACGAAACTTTCATGTAATTAATCTATCATGCTGTAAACCTTAGTAAAATAATAAAATAAATATTTTGACTTTGGATTTGCGGTCCCAAAACTACTATTTCGATTTAACCTAAAAACAGGCTGTTACAAACATAACTTTGAGAGATTGTTATTCTACCGAAAAGATTGTTCTTCTCAAGTTTTATGACTAGTTTACCGGTTTAAGCAGTTTCGATTCCACAGTCTAACAAAACATACTTATTGCCTATTTTTTTATTATTTTACCCGTATGGGCCCGCAAGCCCATTGGGCCCAGTTTTAGCCTAATGAGGCCTAATTATCGAAGTGCACGAAATTTCACACACAACTAACTTACCACTTTGCGATTTTAGATCTAATGATTTCTAAACATCTTGTGAGCACTCGCACACTCACAAGCCCACAAAATGCCAAAATTTTGGCATTTTGGCTTTTGCCGAATTGAACTATGAGAGGGTGTTCGATACACATCTGTTTCACGATGACTGCTACTGAGATCCCTTACGATATCCTACAATTGATTACCACAATTTTTAGATTGCAACTCACAACAACCAATCCCAATATTCACCTACCCATATTCAAACCATGCCCCTAAAGCTTTTAGAATCTTACCTTTTTACCGAAAACCGATGACTAGGTCCAAATCTAGTTGCTCCAAAGATCCAAGACTTCGATAAACGTCTAGAAGACACTAATCACCAAAAGAAATCATCGGTTAAAGACCGTTAAAGCCCTATGCCCAAATCGATAGCCTCCCTAGATTTTAGGGACTTCGGCTTTTCTAAATTGTAAAATAAGACTAGATCTGAGGTGATGAGCACTTAGCACTTATTCCTCTTTGATTTCTACACAGATCTGATGCAGATCTATCCTCTAAATGATAGTAGAACTCGAATCCAAGAGATCTGAAGTTTCGGCTATAAGTGCATTTAGTATCCTATACCTACTATACCATTTAGTATCCTACATTTTCACTCTTTTTATTTATTTTTGAAACCACGTTGATGTACCTACCTATCCCTCAATATGTATGGTCTAACGTCTAAATTTGTGCTTTCATTTTAGGAACCAAAAGAAAGATAACTAGATTTTATTTAGGGCTTACAATTTCTTTGTTAAGGTTCATCAATAGGCTTCAACTAAGGTACTAGGGAATCATGTACATGGTTAGCTTTTTGGCTCTCAACTCTACCAAACAATGCCTTAGGTCATCCCTAAGCACTTGAATTTTCATGGACTAAACTAGGCTTAAGCTTGCAAAATTTTAATTACCTAGCATTCAACTAACATGCATGCTTCCCCATGTATTCATTCATCATTTGGTATACCTAACTACTTTATCCTATTCAAATTTTAATACATTAAACTAACTAATCTAAAAATTTAAATAATTCACAATCTATTACTATCATGCCAAATTTGTTGTTTATACTATCTATCCCTTTTAGATACTCCTAACTAATCACTTGTATTTCTATAAGCTCAAGCACACATCACACACAAAATACGAAAATTCTAAAATAAGTACTAACTACAAATAATAAATAAATAAATAAAAATATGAAAATTTCCTATGCTACCCCCACACTTTAGTCATCACATTGCCCTTAATGTGCAAACCAAATAGGTAAAATGAAGCTACCCATTTTTCATTTTTAAGGTAGAACAAGGCTAGTTAGGTGTTTCCTCTCTTGCTTGTCAGCTCCTAATTGTATTAGTTACTCATATGGGGTTCCAAAAAACAAATGAAGAAAAAACCATTTTTTTAAAAAGTTAGATATTAATAATTGACTAGTTAAAACCAAATCCTAAGCTAAACCAAATTTTTTTTAAAAAATCATCCAAGTTCAAAATAATAGTTAGAATCCTCCAAAACAAAAAGAAATAGTTCAACTGTCAAAATCAAGTGCCTAACACCCCTCCATATGTGATTTCCTAGAACACCCGTTACCCGATCTGGTCACCAGACCCGAGCTAAAAGATGCTACAAACAAACAATAATAAACTTGCTCAATTTAACCATCAACTATTCATAATTATACAGACATAATCCAATAAGAATGAAAATGAACTATATCGAGCTTTAAACTATTATAAAATTTGATTACAATTTGAATAAATGGAACAAATTAAAAATCTTTTAAACTTTAGACCAGTATATATATCAAGTAAATAAGTATCAATATTTTATAACAAGTATCGATACGAAAATATTTATTGATACCATTTTAGCATTTTGCCAAATCAAGGTATCAATATTATTTCGACAGTATCGATACAAATTAGAAAAAAAATATTGATAATAAGAAAAATTATCGATACCAAATTTGAATTTTGTAAATTTTAAAACTATTCATATGGTTTGGTATCAATACTTTAGTCCATTTTATTGAAACTTACATCAAAATGGTAAAAAATATCAAATTGAAAAGATCAATTCATACCAATCTCAAAACCTAGC
The DNA here is from genome assembly GCF_007990345.1 of Gossypium hirsutum. Taxonomy (NCBI): domain Eukaryota; kingdom Viridiplantae; phylum Streptophyta; class Magnoliopsida; order Malvales; family Malvaceae; genus Gossypium; species Gossypium hirsutum. Next base: position 35,650,437 of record NC_053431.1, on the reverse strand, counting down.
TTAAAGATGCATATAGATAGGCATTTAACATATATAACGCATTCAATTCAACCAACATGTCTAACCAATATGCCCTCATTAGCACCTCAATTCAAGCATAACCATTAACCATCCAAACTAAAACATAACTAACTTGTCAAGCTTGTTCATTCATTAAATAGACCTCAAATACCAAATGCCAAAATCATCCATTTATACCAAGTTTTCAAAGGCTAACATAACTCAACTAATATTTCATAAATTATCAAAAGAAAATGGCCATTCCACAACAATTGATCAAGATAAGCATTAAATAATATACTACCAAATTGAAGTCACTAAAACACGAAAAACATGTTTATATTTGAAATGGCACAAAACATTACCAAGATCATCATTTACTTGTACATACCAAAACCCTATGTACATGCCACTTATAACTGGGTCAAAATAAACAAAGAGCTACCAAAATAGTTGTTGGATAGTGTGATTTCAAACAATGTTCCGATTGACAGCAAGAGCCCGACAATCTACAAGGAAGAAAATTGAATAAGGTAAGCATACGTAAAGCTTAGTAACTTCGTAAAACAAAACATTACATACCTATCAATTTAAGTTTCGTATTCATACATAAAATAGGAATTACAATCTTTTTTCTTGATCCATACTTTCTACCACGTCAAATGGTTAAGCCTGGATAAATCAAATCATCAAAACATAACATGCAAAGATTCATATATCAATCTATACTCAACGCAGTCTAATTTATCATATCATATCATATCATATCATTTCCATTTCAATAATTAACTATTTTTCTCTGAGAACAATAGTAAATTGACTTCGGAAACATGGAAGGGTAATGCTCACATGAGCTGACAAATGAGATTAACCGATACACGATGTTGATCACACAAGCTTTAGAGAATTTTCAAGCTAACCGGATTTTCCTTTATGCCAGTACAGCCCATATTTCTTAAAATTTCACAAAGATTTCATGTCCAGTTTAGCATTTTATTAATTCACTCATTTAACTTAAAACTAACCAAAATTAATTTACAAGATAGCCCTATTTAACTATCAAGCTTAATATTCTATCATCAAACTTCAAAAACATCAAAATTTCATCCATGACATGTTTCTAAACATTTAATAATGTTACAAATTAGTCCCTAGGTTAGCTAGATTAAGCTACAATGGTCTAAAAAACATAAAAATGACTAAAAAGGGGCTTGAATTTCATACCATGCAAGAATAAATGAAGCTTGGCCGAAAAGTATCTTAAGCATCCACAGAAGAATCGGTTCTGACCAAATGAAAAAGAAAAGGATAACCATTTCATTGTTTATTTATGTTATTGAATTATTAAATTACCATTTTTCCCTTTAAAAATAAGTTAAATTTCATGAAAAACCTTACCCAAACTGTTCACTATAGAAAAATTTGGTAGATTTACTATTTTAAACCATTAGTTTATGATTCTACAACTACCTAACACATGTAAACTAATAGTAATTAACTTTTGTAGCTTTTTACGATTTAGTCTTTTTAACTTAATTAACCATCTAAATGTTAAAGGTTTCTAACCAAATTTTAATACTACAGTGTAATAAACATATAAATAATAAATAAATAATATAATAATGACTCATTAATTAGAATCGTGGTCCAGAAACCATTGTTTCTGACACCATTGAAAACAGGTTGTTACGATTCCCCCTAGAGGAATTTCCGTCCTCGAAAATCTTACCAATGAAGAGGTTTGAGTATTGCATTTCAATAGTTTCCTCGGATTCCCAGATGGCTTCCTCAACACGATGACTTTTCCAGAGAACTTTTACTAAAGAATCCATTTAGTTCGAAGTTCTTTAACCTCTCGAGCCCAAATCCTATCTGGTTCTTCACTGTAGGTCACATCAGGCTATAACTCTATTTCAACCGTAGAAATCACATGAGAAGAATATGATCTGTATCGTCTTATCATTGACATATGGAAAACATTATGAATCTTTTCAATTTTTGCTGGCAAAGCCAAACGATATGCTACATGATCTACACTTTCAATAACTTTGTATGGACCAATAAACTTGGGAATGAGTTTTCCTTTCCGACTAAAACGAAAAACTCTTTCCAAGATGATACTTTCGAGAATACTTTTTCACCAACTTGAAACTCGATATCATTTCTTTCTAAATTAGCATACAATTTCTGACGATCTGAAGCATCTTTCAAACAATCCAAAATAATCCTAAATTTATTTTCTATCTCGAGAATCAAATCTATACCAACAACTCTCTATCACTTAACCCAATCCAATACAATGGAGTTCCATATTTTTACCATACACTGCTTCATACGGTGCCATTTTAATACTCAACTAGTAATTATTTTTATAAGAAAATTCTACCAATGGAACGAACCTTTCCCAACTACCTTCAAACTCAAGAATTCAACATCGAAGCATATCTTTGAGTACCTGAATTACCTGCTTTGACTAGCCATCCATTTGTAGATGAAAAGCAACGTTGAATTTTAACTTGGTACCTAGAGCCTCATTTTTCTTACCCCAAAACATTGAGGTAAATCTTGAATCGTGATCAGAAATGATCGATAATGGAACACCATCTAATCTAACTATTTCTGAAACATACAATTTTGCCAAGTTATTAAGCGAGTAATTTGTAAGTACCAGTGTAAAATGTGCAGAATTCATTAATAAATCAACTATAATCCAGATCATATCATTCTTTCTTGGCGTTGATGGAAATCCTGATACGAAGTCCATAGTAATAGGCTCCCATTTCCATTGGGGAATCATAATAGTCCTCAACAACCCGGATGGGACCTGATTCTCGTCTTTTACTTACTAACACACAAGGCATTTAGATACAAACTTAGAAATTTCACGTTTCATTCCTAGCCATCAATACATTTGTTTCAAATCATAATTAATTTTTGTGCTTCCCAAGTGTAACGAATAAACAGTATTGTGAGCTTCATTTAAAAAATTCTGCTTCAATTGCGTATCATCAGGTAATCTATTTTTGAAATATAAACTATCGTCTGAACCAATTCTACAATCGACTATTTCACCATTCTCAACCATTTTCCATTTAGCCAACAAATTCAAATCATCAAACAGCAACTCCCAAATTTTTTGTAGAAACAAGGGCTTAGCCCTCAACTCGGCTAAAATAAAACCTTCATGCTCCAACCTAAGTTTAGAATTCATCGATCGAAGAGCAAAAAGGGATTTCCATCTCAAAGCATCGGTACTAACATTTTCTTTACTCGAATGATAGTCTATCACTAGATCATAGTGTTTTGAAACTCAAACCACCTTCATTGACGTAGAATTAATTTTCTTCAGGTCATCAAATATTGCAAAAATTTCTGGTCAGTATAAACATGACATTTCTTGCCGTATAAAAAGTGTCACCAAATTTTTATAGCAAATACAACTACAGCTAACGCAAGGTCATGTGTCAGGAATTCTTTTCATGAGTTTTAAGTTGTCTAGAAGGATAAGTAATAACCTTGGTTTCCTGCATCATAACACATATCAAAACATTCAAGGAAGCATCATTATATACAACAAATTCTTTTTCGAATTCAGGCTGTGTCAACACTGGTGCCTCTATCAGCATACTTTACAATTGATCAAAACTTCGCCAACATTTATCAGACCATACAAAATTAACATCTTTCTGTAGTAGATTTTCATAGATAAATCTATTAATTAAAAGTTCTTAACTACCCATCGATAATATTCGACTAATCTTAGGAAACTACGTACATCAGAAAAGTTTCGTGGAGGTTTCCAATTCAAAATAGAAGAAATTTTACTCGGATAAACTCATATCCCTTTAGACGAAATCACATTACTGAGGAATCTGACTTCTTTAAACCAAAACTCACATTCACTAAACTTGGCGTAAAGTTTTTTTTTTCATGCAAGGTCCGTAATTCGATCTTCAGATGCTGGGTATGCTCAAATTCATTTATGGAGTAAATCAGAATGTCATCAATAAAAACAACAATAAACTTGTAGAGGTGAGGCTAAAAGTCCCAATTCATCAAATCCGTAAATGCTATCGGGCATTTGTTAATCCAAATGGCATAATTAGAAACTCATAGTATCCATAACGGGTTCTAAATGCTCTTTTCGGTACATCGATATCTTTAACTTGCAATTGATAATAACTAGATCTGATATCAATCTTTGAAAATATTGAGGCATCTTTCAACTAATCGAATAAATCATCAATACGAAGAAATGAATATTTATTCTTTATCGTGACTGTGTGCAATTGCCGATAATCTATACACAAACTCATTGAACCGCCTTTCTTTTTCAGTAATAGAACATGTGTACCCTAAGGTGATATACTCGATCAAACAAAAACTCTATCAATTAATTCTTACAATTGAGCTTTTAATTCTATTAATTCGGTTGGAACCATTTTTTATGAAGTAATCGAGACTGGAGCGATATCTGACATTACTTCAATAGCAAACTCAACCTCTTGCTCAGGTGGTAAACTCGACAACTCCTCAAGAAAATAATCGGTAAACTTACAAATGGTCGATACCTGATCAACTTTCAATTCAGATACTCTAGAGTCCAAGATATAAGCTAAAAATGCATCACAACCTTTTTGGACCAATTTCTATGTGAAAATCGTCGAAATTATACTCAAAATACAACTAGACTTAGTAGATCCAACAAAAATCAATTCACCATTCTGACATCTCAAATCAATCCATTTCCATTGACAATTCACCACAATATCATGAACAGTTAACAAATCCATTCCCAGGATAACATCAAATTCGTTAAATGGCAGAAACATCATATCAGTGGGAAAGTAATATCCCTAAATTTTTAGTGGACACTGTTTACAAACCAAATCAACTATGACACTATGACCTAAATGATTCATTACTTTAGCGACATATTTAGTTGACTCAACTGGTAAATTCTTTTCAGTTACTAACGTAGTGCATTTATATGAATGTGTTGATCTAGGGTCGATTAATGTATACACAGTAACATCAAAGATAGAAAAGAAACCAACAATAACATCAAGAGTTGAGGCCTCCTCACATGAACGAATCGCATAAGCTCTAGCTAGAACTCGAGCTTCAAATCGAACCACTAAATCCTTGGTCCCACTTCTGTTGACTCTTATTGTACCACTATTCCCTGGCCATGTATTTCTAGTAGTAGTAACAACAGGTTTTGCATTCTGATATCTGTTTGGCTCAGTTCCATTCGAGTAATCTTTCTTGAAATGATCGGGAGACCTAAAATTAAAGCAAGATCCGTATTTCAACCTATACACTCCAAAGTGATAACAGACATGTTGGCTACATTCAGGTTTGTTTAAATTTCAAAAACTACCCATGCTGGCTATTGAAGGCGTCAGTGATCTCATACAATTCTGTTTCGATCGATCCCTGCCCAAAAATCCAAATGACACTGAAAAAGTGTTCTGGTTGAGTTATATTTATTGAAGTCACAAGCTTTCATCTTATTCTATTTCTTGTGATTGTAAACTTTTTCCATTTTCTGAGCTCAATCAGACAATAATACAAATTCTCTGATCTCCATGGCACCAACTAACAACTTGTTTTCATTATTTAAGCTGTCTTCAAAATGGATACACATTTCTTCCTCAATAAACACAACTTCACAAACATAATTACTGTGTTGAACAAACTCACTCTCATAGTATGCAACTGATCTATTTTCCTGCTTCAATTCGAGGAATTCCTTATTCCTCTTATCAAGATATCGTTTGGTAACGTATTTCTTTTGAAACTTGATTTTGAATATTTCCCAGTTAACCCGTTCCTTATGTACAATCGCAATCAAATTCGTCTAGCAGTAAAAAGCTTCCTCTTTTAATAACAATACAACACATCTTAAACAATCTTCATGAGGACATAACATTTCATCCTGAACTCTCTGTGTGTGCTCTAACTAGTATTCAGTTCTAGTCGAATCATCACCTACCTTACCATAAAACTCTTCTACTGCACATTTTTGGACTTTATCAATAGAAATTCTATGAGTATTCGGGCATATAGGGCTTTAAAGACAAGGTGGTGGAGGTTGCCAAGCCACAGGATTGACTCTCATATATGCGCTAAACATGGCGTGCATCATATTGAAAAAGTTATCGAGAGCCTCTTCTCTAGGCTATTGAAACTCGAGTACGTTATGGGTAACCTCTTGATCGATCGCTGGAATATTACTCTAACCAACATTGGAATCTATTCAGTTGGAATCAATTGACATATTTAATTTATAGGTAAATATCTTAAACTAATTAGGAGTCATCATACTATCACAGGTTATAAGGTGACATATATTTCTAGACTCAATACATGCTACGTTAGTCCTAGAATTGACTAATTTGTAGCTGTGATACCACTAAATTTAACACCTCGTATCCGGTCCAATCACTAGGCCCGAGCTATCAGATGCTACAAACAAACCAGAATAAACTTGTTCAGATTAACCATAAACGATTCATAATTATACAAACGTCAACCAATAAGATTGAAAATAGAACTATATCGAGCTTTCAACTTTTATAAGATTTGATTCTAGTTTTAATAAATAAACTAAATTATAACACTTTTAAACTTTGGACCAGTATCGATTCCAAGTAAATAAGTACCTGTAACACCCCTCACCCGTATTCAACCCCAGAATAAGGTTATGGAGCATTACTGGACTTACAACACATTTAAACATACTTTTCACATACATTTAATCAAATCATAAAATCATCATTCAATCTCAATCAATTTGTCCCTAGCACGAGCCTATGAGGCCCTAAACATACATTAAAGGTAGTGCAGAACTAAGCCGATAACTTAAGAAACTTTCATGAACTTTAAATTTTTTTCTCAAAATAGGGGACACACGCCCGTGTGGCCAGGCCATGTGTCTCACACGGCCACCAGACATGCCTGTGTCGCAGGCTGTGTGGACATTTGAAATGGAAGCACATGGCTGTGTCCCAGCCCGTGTCCAACCCCATGCAACTCTTTGACTTGGGTCACACGGCCAACACACACTCCCGTGTGGCTAACCCGTGTGCCCTAGAAATGGCCACATACTCTCGTGTGCTAGGCCGTGTCAAACCTGTAGGGTATACTGACTTATGCCACACAGCCAAGTCACACGCCCGTGTGTAAGGCCGTGTGGAGCATATTGAATTAATTTTAAAATCACACCAGGGGACACATGGCTATGTACTTGACTGTGTGTCACACATGGTTGAGACACACGCTCGTGTCTCTGCCCGTGTGACAAAAATAAGCTATTTACCAAGCCATTTTTCCACCTAAATTGTCACACACCTACATCACAATTCAAAGCACCAACACAAGGAATAATAGGAATTAAATCCATCTCAACCAAGTATCATTTAAACCATTTCAATGCCAACAATATACAAGACACACAATATTCCAATTTGCCATTTAGTTCATACCAAATATCTATTACTTCAAACATCAAAATGACCAAACTCAAATATGCATTATTTGGCCTAATTTCACAGGCATACCAACACTCACAAATCATCAATTTAACATTCTTAATACCTATTATCAACAATCATTACACAACCATCCAACTCAATTCACAAGACATAAACATATATGTATATATATACATGATTCAACATGCCAAAATAGACCAAAATATGCCATCACTCATGGCTATTCATACATACCAAAATATATACATTTACAGGCCAATTCATTTGACCAATATCATTATCAAGTCATAACAAAAATGACCAAAGTCCCTATACATGCCATATACTTAAAATACCAAAGTTCATAGGGTACCGAGTGATAGGTGGATAGTGTGACGATGTCTCTAACGATCCCCGAATTCGAGCTAGCTTTGAATTCACTATAAAACATAAAAAAATAAACGATGTAAGCTATAAAGCTTAGTAAGCTCATATGTATAAGAATTGATCATAAGTATAAGAATTCACATCAACTAACAAACCTGTCAATTACTCAATCACAAACTATATACTTTCTTCACCATTTATTCGATTCAAAGCTAATACGGCTTATGCACATACCTGTATCATCTCGTACTAATCTCATACACATTGTCGTCTTTCATTTACTTGTTGAACGATTCAGAATAGAAGTCAGATACTCAAGGGTCTCACTCGATAAGTACCTATACCATGGCCCGTAACCAAATCAAGGTAACTTATATACGAAATATTGAAATCATGGCCCGAAGCCAAATCTGCCGATATGCATGGCCCAAAGCCAAATTGGTATAACTCGCACCCGAAGTGCTATATCATGACCCGAAGCTAACTCAATGTATCCCCTAATGACATGTCATTAGCGTCCTAAACTATTCCTACTGTTCAACCGAGATTTCGAATGTCGAATCATCATCGAATCACTATCATTCATATCCACAGTCTCTTATTCGCAATTTATACAATATCAAAGCATATAAAATACATTTGTATTGAACTTTATCACATGCAAACTTACCTCGAATGTGGAAATGATAAAATAAGTTGATTACTCGATAACTTTAGTTTTTCCCCAATCTAGATCTGAATTCCGCTTTTCTTGATCTAAATATATTCAAAATTAACTTATTTAATCATCTATTTATTCAATCAATCCAGAATATACATTAGGGATATTTTACAAATTTGCCCCTGAATTTTCATATTTTTACAATTTAGACCTTATTTCTGAAAATCATAAATTCATGAAATTTCATTAATACCCATGGTAGCTGAATTACCATAATGCCCCTAGCAGCCCATATTTATCAACTTTTCACACATTAACCACACATTTTCATATTTTCACAAATAAATCCCTATTTTTCATTTTTACTGAAAATCACTTTACAAAATATAAATTCTAAAAATAAGATTTCATATTTCATCATCAAACATCAAAAAACACATATTTTCATCAATAGAAACTTTCAAAATCTTTAACATTTTTGTAAAATAGTCCCTAGGCTAGCTAGTACTAGTGGCAAAGATCACAAAAATATAGAAATAATTAAAAACGAGACAAAAACAGACTTACATGCTCCAAGATTAGTTGGCTAAATCTTAAAACCATTTTCATGGCTTTCTTTGCCCTAACATTCGGCTAAGAAGATGATGAATAGACGAAAAATGGATTTTTGTTTTATTTAATTTATCTTTTTTACTAAATACCAAAAATACCCTTAGTTATAAAACATTAACATAACTTAATACATGTCCATCCTTGCCCATTGAATTAATTAATGGAATAATTGCTACATAAACCCTTTAAACATTTCATTTCATATCTATTAAACCCTTTCAAATTATAGAACAACACTTTTGTATTTTACGCGATTTACTCATTTCTATCGAATTAACCAACCAAACAAAAAAATTTCTTAACGAAACTTTCACGCAATCACTCAATCATGCTGTAAACAGTAAAATAATAACAAAATAAATATTTTGACCTGACATTTGTGGTCCCGAAACCACTAATCTGATTTAACTAAAAACGAGCTGTTACAATACCGATACGAAAATATTTATCGATACCATTTTAGCATTTATAACTTAACTCAATCAACTATTTTCATTATACACATACATACATATGTTGTAACACCCCAAACCCGTACCCATCGATAGAACAGGGTTTCATAGTATTACTTAAACATTTAGAACATTTTGCAGATAATTCTTATAATTTACTATTCATTTACCGAGATCATTCAAAATGTCCCTTAATTGGATCCTCGAGGTCTAATACGAGAATTAGAATCAAGTCAGGATTTAATTAGAAACTCATAGAAATTTTTGTGACATATCAACAATTTCCCAAGGTACAGGGCTCATACACCCGTGTGGTCTAGGGACACACACGTGTGGTTAGGCAGTGTACTACACATGCCCGTGTCCCTAACCCGTGTAATTCTTTAACTTTTAAAGCACGAAGAACTTGAAGTCACACGCCCGTGTGCTAGGCCGTGTAGCAAATTTTATTTTTGATATTTAGGTTCAGTTTTCACACGGCCATGTAACACACCCGTGTCCAGGGCCTTGTCAACCTCACGACTGAGACACACGGCTATGTCTTAGCCCGTGTGCCCAATTCTGAGCATTCTGTTTCTCATTTTTAAGATGCAGGGGACACATGGCCGGACCACATGCCCAAGGGACAAGCCATGTGTCACACACAGCCAAGATACACGCCTGTGTGTTTGCCCATGTGGACAAAATAAGGCCATTTCCTAGCCTTATTTGTCACCTAAAACTTACCATTTTCCTACATCAAAACTCACAAGCTTATATCCATCAATCCAACATCATATTCACATAAAATTTGCCAATAATCATATAGTATTATTTCATGCATCAAAGGATATAAACTTACTCTTAACATAAACTTATATGCTAAAATAATTCCAACAAACTACAACATAATAAGCACTTACGTGATTACCAAAATATTACTTCAAAAATAGCCAAACTTAGACCATCACTAGCCACTCCAATGCCTAGATTACAAAACCATAATTACAAGCCATCATTTGCCAAATAAACTTATACATGCCATTATACCAAAATTGTAACATCCTGATTTTCGGATTTAATCGCGGTTTTCAATATTTTGTAAAGATTTTAAAATTTTTTATTTGGATGTGAAATTAATATTTTCAGTAGGTAAATGGGGTTATAGAAGGCCCATGTGTTGGCCAAAACCTGGTTGAATTTTTGAATTTTAGGACTTGGGAGTTAGGGGTTCTGGCTAGGTGGTCCTTGTATAGAGTTATGGGCAAATTGCATCACAAAAAGAGCCTTGGTAAAGTGGCCAGGGTGACGCCACTAGGCTCCTAAAAAGGTGCCGTGTGGAGCTTTGAGGGAGGCATGGGATCGATTCCCTGTGTTGACAAATAGATTCATTTATTTTTAAGTGCAGGAGGGGTGGTGTTGGAGTCCAGGTGGATTCCGCTAAAGGAGAATTTGGATCAGTCCAAACGCTTGGATTAAGGAGTGATAAGGGGAGAGATTTAAGGGATATGGAGAGGGGCTGAGTGTTGGCCGAATTTAGGGAATTGAAGAGGGAAAATTTGGCAGAGGGTTTAGGTAAAATTTCGGCACCTAGGGCTTTGTGAGGTGCAGTTTTCTTCTGCTCAGGCACCACAAGGGTTTTCTTTTTCTCTCTTCTTCCTCTCTAGCCGAAACTACCACCTCCCCTATTCTTCTTTTTCTATTTTTCTTCTTCAAAACCATTCACCAATTCTGTTGTTCATCAATACTTTTGCCAAATCCATAAAAGCTGAAATCCTGTGATCATTGCTTGTGCCGATTTCTTCAAAGCCAGGTCCTTCTATGTTTTTTTGTTTTATTAAATCTACGATTATCTTTTCTTAATCCTAGATACCTGACGGCAATTTTACTTCAAGATTATAGTTTCATATTGTCATCTCCTTCATCACCCAAAAGCCGAAAAACCATAGATTTGGGGGCTTATAGCCGAAACTTCAAGACTCCGGGAGTCGAGTTCTACCGTCGTTTGATAGATTAATCTACACCAAATTGCGTGGAGATCAAAAAGGTGTAATGGGTAAGTGTTCATCATCTCAGATTTGGTCATATTTTACAAAGTTATGAAAAGCCGAAGTCCCTAAAATCTAGGGAGGCTGTCGATTTGGGCATGTAGCTCTAAGGGTTTTTACCTGACGTTTTCTGTCAATGATTAGTGTCTTTTAAGTGTTGGATTGAAGGCATGGGTTGTTGAAGCAATCGGATTCGGAGCCAGCTATCGATTTTGGAAAAAAGGTAAGGTTTCAAAGGCTTTTAGGGACATGGTTCGACCATGGATAAGTAGGTTGTGGGTTTAGTGATTATGGTTTGTAAATAAGAACTGTGCTAATCAATTGTAGGACATCGGAAGAGATCTCAGTAGCAGTCATCATGAATCAGGTGTGTACCGAACACCCTTCCTTAGTTCAATTCGGCAAAAGCCGAAATGCCAAAATTCTGGCATATCATAGGCTTGTGAGTATGCAAATGCTCTCAAGGCATAGAGTAATTGTTAGATATGGCACCGTAAAGTGGTAAGTAAGTTCGTGTGATGTTTTAATGTACTTCAGAAAAAGGGGCTCGATGGGCCAAAATTGGGCCCAATGGGCTTACGGACCAATATGGGTAAGAGATGGGCAAAGTAGCATGTTAGTTAGATGGTGGAACCAAATTGCATAAAACTGCTAAAAATTACTGAAATAACGTGTGTAGTTGCGTAAGTATGAAATTACCCCTAAAGAGCATAATTACCGAAATACCCCTAGGGTTTAAATTGGCTAAACTGCATGATTGATTAATACTGTATTGTACATGATATGCTTTATTAATATCTGTTGCATGGGATTGGGGTAATTGATGGAGGAAGTATTGGAAGCTGTTCATCCATGTACTGGAGGGTTTGCCTCACCTTACTTATATTTGAGCAGCGTTGCTGCAACTGTGGAGTGTAGGGCTGGGTGGGTTGAGATATTCCCCACATGGAGTGTAGGGCTGGTACGAGGCAGTGTAGCGGTTGGTGGGTTGAGTAGTCTCCCCAGATGGGTTTGCATGCATTACTACTATTGTTACTTATGTTACTGAACTGGGCCTGTGGGCCACACTGTTACGTTAAAAGAAGGGCTAAGGCCTTGCTACTGTGTTCTGAAAAGGGCTTTGGTCCACTGTGTACTGTTATCTGAATAGGGCTTAGGCCCAATGGGCTCGAGCTGATTTGGGCTTTGGATGGGTTTCTGTATACACTGAGTTTTCCCAAACTCACCCCCTTTTTCCTTCAATCCTTGTAGGTGAGCCCTAGTTGGTGGACTTGGAGCTGGGCGGGATTCGGAGTGGCCACACGTTTTCTGCAAATTTGTTTTCTTCTGGTGAACTAGATTTTTCCATATTTTTGTTTATGGTTTTGGGTTTTTTTGTAATAAGTCCGCTTAATTTTTTTTTATGGTTTGGGTTGTTTCTTTATTATTTCATTCTATTATGATAAAACTGAACTATGATAACTAACGAAATGGATTAGCTCCAGGACGCGTTTTCAAAAACATTAAGTGATTTCAAAATAACACGAATACGAGTAAGACTTCCCCTAAGCAAACGTTTTCAACCTTAATCACTTTCTTAAAATGGACATAATCAAACGGTTTTCTCAAAATTATACGAGATGTTAGAGTGTGGCAATGGTGGTGTGCATGTCTAGGATTGGATCCGAAGGGAGCTTGGTACTTAAGCAGTCCGACGGACTCACCTCCTCTTCTTCCTGTTTCCTACCTGGTGCACAGCTTCCGTTCACTTTAACCTACTTTTAAAACTGTCTTTTACAACACCAACTAAGTTTTCCAAACTGAGTAATACGGAATGTTTTGAACGCTTCGATGTGGCACATCAGATCTGGTCATAACGTCTAGGCCGGGTTTGGGGTGTTACAAAAATGAGATAGTGGATAGTGTGATGACTGGTCCGACTAACTTCCAACCTTCGCGAGCTTTGAGCACTATAAAACAGGGAAAATTAAACAGAGTAAGCATTTTATGCTTAGTAAGTTCATATAACGGAAAATAAACTTACGGATCATATTTATTAATACAAGCATACATAAATTTACATTCCATCGATTTTGGGTAAGTTATCTAAACACATACACTTATTCAACTAGTCACATAATCTCAAATGAATATCAAGTAAACATAGATGAGCTCATCACATTACAAGCTTCCATTAATTTCACCTTTCCACACTTCAAGAGTCATTTCTGTTGAACTATCGAAATCTTGACGGATGTTCGGGTAATATACACATGTGAAAAAGTACCCATTAGGGTACATAATAAAAAGACACACTCTTGAGCTGTACATTTTCCAGTAAGATTACCATTCCAGGCTAAATCCTATCCGTATCGTATACTCTAGAGAGCTTAATATGAATTATTCGTCTGATTTAAATCCAATTTATAACCTTAGTTCAAGAGGGCTTACAATAGAATTACCCGTCCGGGTTAAATTCTATGTGCAACATATGCACTATTATTCTTAACCCATCGAAATTTAACATTCAACTGGAACATGACAATTTGTCCATTTTTCACAACTTATGACTATTTCATTATATGTATCATCTCATACATATCAACACAATCATATAATTCAATTCAAGCATATTAACATACATATTTAAGTTACATGAACTTACCTTGAAAATGGTTCGTATTTGAATTTCAACTAATCCGAAACCTTTTGCGTTCCTCGATACAGTACCGTGGTTGGTATTTTCGGATCTATAAGGGTAAATTTAACTATTAATCTATCAAATTTTATATACATTTGCATCCTATTACATCCTAGGCAAAATTACCATTTTGCCCCTATCTTTTTCAAAAATTTCAATTTCGTCCCTAGGCTCGAAAAATGAAATTCTTGAAATTTAACCCTCTTTCCAAGCCTAGCCAAAATTTATATATTACAATTACAGCACATACATTTCACAAATTTTATAACTTTCCATGGGTTTTATCACTTTTTCATTTTAATCCTTAAATCAAGTTTTCATCAAAAATTGCTTTGTAAAAGTTGTTTATCTATGAATAACTTTTCATTTTCTACCATAAAATTCTAATTTTTAGCATATTCATCCATGACCCAAATTTCATACCTTGATAACGTTTTAAAGAAATCCCCTAAATAGAAAGATTAGGCTATCCCGATTCCAAAAATATAGAAATTACTAAAAACGGGACTAGATTTCATACCTTATTGAGCTTCAAAAGTTTTCTTCCTCTCTCCTAGGGTTCCCTTAGAAAAATTGCAGAAGGTGATATGAAATTAGATGAATTTTTTGTTTTCAATTAATTATCATCTATTAATTTTATTGATTTCCAATTTAGTCCCTACCCTTTTCTAATTTTTCCATGGATGAATCATTAAAATATCTACTAACTACTCTTCAATGGTCTAATTACAATATAAGGACCTTAAGTTTTGAATTCCGTAGCTATTTCATACCTATAGCTACTAGAACCCAACTTTTGTATTTTATGCAATTTAGTCCTTTCCCTAATTAAACACACAATTAGTAAAATTTTCGTATAACAAATTTCATGTGACCTTCCTATCATGATACCAAGCATAAAATAAAATAAAATTTTATTTTTGGCTCAGATTTGTGGTCCCGAAACCACTATTCTGACCTCACCGAAAATGGGCTGTTACAACTCTTCAACCTTTAAGGATTTTCGTCCTCGAAAATATTACTAGTAAAAAGACTCGGGTATTGCTTCTTCATAGTTCCCTCAGGTTTCTAGGTAGCCTCTTCAATACCGTGTCGTTGCCAAAGAACTTTTACTAAACTACCTTTTTATTTCTTCGCTCTTTTGTTTCCTGAGCTAAGATTTTGATTGGTTCTTCACTATATATCATATCAGGCTAAATCCCAACTTCTTTTGGAGTAATAACGTGTGAAGGATCCAATCGATATTGTTGTAGCATGGACATATGAAAACACATTATGAATTTTATCAAGCTCCAATGGTAATGCTAACCCATATGCAATAGGCCTAATTTTTTCAATGATCTCATATGGCCCGATAAACCGTGGACTCAGTTTTCCTTTACGGACGAATCAGAGAACATTCTTCTAAGGTGACACTTTTAAGAATACTTTATCACCTACCTGAAATTCTATCTCTTTCTGCTTTAAATCGGCATAAGACTTTTGACAGTCTGAGGCCGCTTTTAAACTGTCTCAGATCATCTTCTTCTTTTCTTCAATTTCCCGGATCAAGTCAACTCTATGTATAAATTCAAGTATACAACACCGAAGCATGTCCTCTAAAATCTATATCACAAGTTCAGATTTTCCATCTGTTTGAGGATGAATGCAATACTAAAGTGTAAACGAGTGCCCAAAGCTTCTTGCAACTTACTCCAAAATCGAGATGTAAACTGAGGATCTCTATTTTAAATAATGAAAATTGGCACTCCATGCAGTCTTACAATTTCAAAAACATATAATTCAGCCAATCTATCCAATGAAAAATCTATACGTAACGGGATAAAGTATGCACTTCGTTAAGTGATCGACAATTACCCAGACAACATTTTTCTTTTTCAGTGATAAAGGTAATCCCATTACAAAGTCCATGGTAACTCTTTCCATTTCCATTCCGGTATTGCAATTGGTTGCAATAATCCCGAAGGTACTTGGTGTTCAGCTTTCACTTACTGACATATCAAACACTTCGATGCAAATTCAGAAATATCCCGTTTCATTCTTAGCCACCAGTACATCTTTTTCAAGACACTATACGTCTTATTACCACAAGGATGTATAGACATGTTGTCATTATGAGCTTCATTCAAAATCTTCTGTACTAGTTCTGAACTTTTCGGTGCACATACTCTGCCTCTGAATAGCAAACAACCATCGGTCCCAACCTGGAATTCTGAGTCAGGAATTGATTCACTTTGTATTCGTTTTGCTTGCAACTTACTATCATTTTTCTGAGCTTCAAAGATCTGCTGCAAAAACATCGATCTAACTTTCAACTTAGCTATGATTGAACCATCATCAGATAAAGAAAACTGGGCGTTCAATCCTCGTAAGGTAAATAAGGATTTCCGACTCAAGGTATCCACCACTATATTAGCTTTCCCCAGGTGGTAATCAATAACGAGATCATAATCTTTAAATAATTCCAACCACCTGCGTTGTTTGAAATTTAGTTCTTTCTGTGACAAGAAATACTTCAAACTTTTGTTATTTGTAAAGATATGCCATTTTTCACCAAAAAGATAATGCCGCCATATTTTCAATGAAAAAAAATAGCTGATAATTCGAGATCATGTACCAGATAATTTCTTTCATGCTGTTTTAGTTGCCTAGATGCATAAGCCACTACTTTACCATCTTTCATCAATACACATCCTAAACCATTCAAGAGGCATCGCTGTAAACTATAAATTCCTTACGTGATTCAGGTTGGACTAATATAGGCGCTTCCATCCATAAAGCTTTCAATCTATCAAAACTCTGCTGACATTTATCAGTCCACACAAATTTCACTTTTTTTTGGAACAATCGAGTCATCGGAGAAGATATCATTTACAAACTTTTAACAAATCTCCAATAATATCCTGCTAATCCCAGAAAACTTCTGACTTCTGAAACATTCTTTGGTGGCTTCCAACTTACAATAGCTAAAATTTTGTTTGGATCCACCCGAATACCCTTTGCCGATACAGCATGTCAAAGGAAACTAATGTCCCGTAGCCAAAATTCACATTTACTAAATTTAGCATACAACTGTTTCTCACACCGAGTTTGCAAAACAATTCTCAGATGCTCAGCATGCTCATTCACATCCTGAGAGTAAACCAAAATATCATCAATAAAAACAACCACGTACCTGTCCAGGTATGGTCTGAAAATTCTGTTCATTAAATCCATAAATATTGTCAGGGCATTTGTTAATCCCAATGGCATTGCCAAAAACTCATAATGCCCACATCTGGTTCTGAAAGCTGTCTTCGGTACATCTGAATCTTTTACTCGTAGCTGATAGTAACCAAATTGTAGATCAATTTTTGAAAATATAGTGGCACATTTTAATTGATCAAACAAGTCATCTATATGAGGTAACGAGTATTTATTCTTTAGTATGACTTTATTAAGCTGTCTGTAATCGATGCATAACCTCAATGATCCATCTTTCTTCTTTATAAACAATACTGGTGCACCCCTTGGTGAAAAGCTGGGTTGGGCAAATCCTCTATCAATCAACTCTTGCAACTGTACCTTCAGCTCTTTCAATTTAGCAGGGGCTATTTTATATGGTGTTATAGATATCGGCGTCGTCCTTGGCACAAGATCTATGGAAAATTCCACCCCTCTAGCTTGAGGTAAACCATGTAGTTCTTCTGGAAATACCTCAAAAAACTCACAAACAACTGGCACAGACTAGATTTTCAACTGTGATACTTTGGCATCCAGTACAATAGCAAGAAAAGCCTCATACCCTTTTTAAATATATCTATGTGCTTATATTGTTGAAATCACATTAGACAACCCATCTAGTTTCTAAGATTCAACCTGGAGTAACTCACCATTCTAACACTTCAATAAAATGTATTTATGTTTACAATTTACCACTGTATCATGTTGGGTTAACTAATCCATTCCCAATATTACATCAAATTCATCAAAGGGTAAAAACATCAAATTATACGGAAAACAATAACCCTATATCATCAATGGGCAATTTTTACAAATTTTATCTACCATAACATGCTGACCCAAGGGGTTTGAAACTTTAACCACTAATTCAGTGAATTCAACGACCATATTTTTAGTAGACACAAATTTTGTGCTTATATTTGAATGCGCAGAGCTAGGATCAATCGAAACAATAATATCAGTATCAAGTAGAGAGAATGTACCAGTGATAACATCTAGTGCTGAAGCATCTTCCCTTGCTCGTATTGCATATGTTCTTGCCAGAGCCCGAGCCTCAGATTTAGCTGTTGAATCTTTTGCAGCACTACGACTGCCAATGACATTTCTAGAATACCATGGCGGTCTACCCCTCAAGATAGGATTACTTGGCTTCAGGGTCTGTTCAATGTCTTTCTCAACCCTTTCCGGGCAATCCTTAAGAAAATGGTCGAGAGAACCACACTTAAAGCAATCCCCACTTCTCATCTGGCACTCTCTGAAATGTACTTTATTATAGACATTGCATCGTGGTTTGGGGTTTCCAACACTCTCAACTCTTATTGCTAAGGGAAATGAAGACCTCGGGTTAGTGAGTTTAGAACTTTGTTCCTTTCTCGAATACTCCCTTGATGTAGCAAAACAATCATGATAATTCTTAGAATTCTTTGAAGCAGATGATTGCATCTTGTTCGTAAATCTTTTGCTCGTAACCCGAGCTTCCCTCTCCACTTGCCTCTTTTCTTTTCATAATTCCTCGGCCTTGTATGCTCGTTCAGCCAACACCATGAATTCTCTTTGTAACGCCTGAAATTATAAGTAATTATTTTTGTATGTTGTACTACACAAATGTGTATCTGCTTCAATGGTTAAGTGTTCTGGGAAGTGTCTGAGAAGTCTTGGGTTCAAGCCTCGGCTTCTGCAAAATTTTGTTTTACTTGAACAACCCTTTGCCTCTAGTTGGTAGGCTTTTAAATTATTGTAGGTAAACCATGTCACAAAATGCCTACTGATCTAGGGGGTAGAGGCATGTGGAGTGTTCCAGGGGGTTTGAGGTTCGAGGCTAGGCGATGCAAAAATAGTATTTTATTTTGCTACTGATGCTAGGAAAGTGTTGTAGTTTGACTGAAATTTGGGTGTTTGAGGAGTGTGAGGAGTTGAGGCCGAATTCTAGGAACTTGCTGGAGGAAATTTCGACTGGTAGGGATGTGGATAGGTGGGATATAGTTGAGTGATCTTAGGAGTGTTATGAGGAGAGAAATTAGGTGATTTTGAAAGGCGTGGAAGAGGGTGTGCCAAATTGGAACTCTCACTCTTTGCATTTTCGGTTTTGTGCAAATCACTGTGGATTTTTTCATTCATTTTGGGGTTCTTTTCTTTGCTTGGGAGGCTGAATTGTGCTAGGAACCTTGGGGTATCATTCGATTTTGGTGTGTTGCAATGTTGCTCTTCCTTTCAAGTCTCGTATTCATCAATTCTCTCCTATCCCTTTTTCCGAATCGATTTTCCACCTTGGCCGAGTACTTCCTCTACTCTCCTCCCTTTTGATCTATTCGGTTTCTGGCAAATCCCTTACCTTATTTTGTTTAGGCCGAATACTTTCCCCTTCTCCTCTTTTCTTCTTGCTTCTTCTCCTCTCTTCTCTCCTTCCAAACCATTTCTCTTACTGTCTCCTTTTATTTGGTACCTAGCCCGAATACTACATCCCTTTCATTTTCGGTTTGGCTTTTTTTCTCTGGCAAATCGAGAAGTACTCTCGACTCCTTGTTCTCTCTCAACTTTTATCGAGTCTCCTCACTCTCACACTGTTTAAGCCAAAAACTTTTTTGTTGATTGTTATCTTCCTTCTCTTATGTGTGGTGTTTCTTTCAGTTTCTAGAACTTCTCGAGGAGTGAAAGAGTTTGCAAGTAAATATTGAAGTAGTCGAAACCTTTCCCTAATCACTCAATCAAAAGTAACTCTGTTTGCAGTTATTGTGTTCAACTAGGGTTTGTTGCTTGCATTCTTGGTGTTGGCCAAATGTTACTCTCCCTATTCTAGGGTTTTGTGCTTTCTATAAATTAGTATATGATGATTCAACCCATGGATTTAGACAATCGTAACTCATAGACTTCGCTGGTAACGCAAAAATTCGACAAGGAGCCTGTGATCAATCTTAGTCAGCGGTCTAGGAGGACTAAGCCACATTTGATCGATCAAGGCAAGTATCAAATGTTATTTTGAATTAAGTGTTGGAAAGAGGGTGATTAACCCTATTATCTAGCGACTGATAGAATACTTTGATTGGATGTAGGTTTGGTGCTCGTGGGCTATTTGCACATTTTCGCAAACAGGTGTGTAAACATTGCCCCAATCGTAATTCGGCGAAAGCCAAAAAATGTGACTATTGATGCCACACGGGAGTGTGCTCACTCGTGTGGTAATTCGAATGCATAAACGTGGGCGTTTTGTCGTTTTGGACTTAGGTCAATTTTATGGGCTTCAGCCGTTTTGGGCACGTTGGGCTGAAATGGGCAATGTGCGCCCCATGGGCTCATGGGCCTCACACGGGTTAACTATATGGACATGTGGAGATTGTTGGGCCAGGCTGTGTAGTTTACACGGCCAAGGCCATTTTTGGGCTTTGTGGGCCCACATGGGCTCGCATTATGGGCTTTGGGCCCATTTTCATTATTTGACTGTTAAGGTTACACGGGCTGCCCAAGACAACTGTGGACCTACTATTGTGTCGGCAAGTATACCTAAACCCCAAATTGATAAATGACTATTATGTCCATATGAGGTAAAATGACTGTTATGCCCTTATATATGTATGACTGTAATCGAGCATGCCATTTTATGTATATATTGCATACACTCATAATATTATGATATGTTGTATGAGGACGGGTTTCTTATTGATTAGAGGAAGTGTACTATACTAGCAGCTCTGCTACAACCACTGTTTAGTGCCGCAACCAATGCTATTTTGGAGTGTAAGGATGGTGGGTTGATTTTATCCCCACATGGAGTGTAGGGCTGGACGGAGTGGAGTGTACAGGCTGGTTGGGTAGGATTTCTATTTGCATTTTGTACTATTATTGTTACTGTAATGGGCTAAGGCCCACACTGATATTGATACTGTAATCGGCTAAGGCCCTAACTGAAATTAAACTGTTACTAAAACGGGCTTAGGCCCAGACTATAATTGCCTACTGTATGACTGACTATTGTTAAGGGATTAGACATTGAGTTTTCATAAACTTACCCTTCTGCTTTTCTGCGTAGGTAATCCTTAGGAAGATCGGTGCTGCGAGGGACTCAAAGGTGGCCACACAACTACATTTGCTTCCTTTTTTAATTTTTAATGTATAAGTAATTTAATTTGGGCATTCGTTTTGTAATAAGACCTCTTTAAGTTTTTATTTTAATTTGGGATTTATTTACTTTGACTCATATATGTTAATAGTAGGCCACTGATTTCCATAAAGATAAATGCTTTTCAAAACACCATGTTTACGAGCATTTTTAAAAGCTTCCGTAATAAACATTGTTTTAAAGTGTAATAATAATCTAATATGATTAACATTTTGCTAAGACGACTTGAGTTTTAATGATGAATAAGATATCCTGAATTTTTTTTAAGATCACAAAAAGTTTAATATAGAACAGATTTTTCAACGAAATTGTAGTTTTTGAAATGCACTTCAATGTGACATTGCAGATTCAGTCATAATGTCTAGGCCGGGTTTGGGGTGTTATATTTAGTGGTATCAGAGCCAGGTTGTAAAACTCGAGTATGGATTTGGGTTTCTTTTAAACTTGGAATTTCAAAGAATAATTGTTTCAAATGATTTGAGATACTTAGAAATGTTTTACTAAATGTGTGGTACACTGAGTCTCTGGCCCCGATTTTGTAAGTCTTCTGAAACTACTACTTGTTTAAATTAAAATATTGAGATTACTATAGGCAATCAACTGTACTGAAATACTCTGTTTAGGGTAAGCTAAAATTGTAGTAAGACTGTGGTCTGTGAAAACAAAACTCTAAACTATTGATAATATTTTTCATAAAATATCCGTTAATAAACACTGTAACTATAAAACTGATCCAGAAATTGTTAATAAAGATAATATGCAAATCGATAATGAGCACCAGAGGTACTTGGGGAAGGGGTACACATAGAGGTGCTTGGGCTGGGTCTTCGTTATCGAGCCATATGCCTAACATTGAAGCTAGAGAGGTACTAGCTTCACCTATGACTGAGACTGGGTCTCATGACTGTGCGGCTGGGGACAACGCATTGTCCCAAACTATGTTGCGAGTTCTGGAGAGGGTCGCTGGGCCCAATACTGGTATTGTGGGTTGTGGGTCGGTTACGAAATGACTCAGGTCTAATGGGGCTAAGATTTTTAGGGGTATTGCTGAAGTTGCCCCTAATGTAGTTGAATATTAGATTGAGGCCACAAAGAGGATCATGGACGACCTTGACTGCACCCCTGAGCAGAAACTAAAAGGTACAGTGTCATTGCTACGAGATAAAGCCTATCAACGGTGGCTTACAGTTAAAGAGGGTACTCAGCCCGACCGATTGACCTGGGATTTTTCAAGACTGCATTCCAAGAGAAATATGTAGGCGCTAGTTATGTGGACACCTAGAGGAGATAGTTTCTGAATTTGACTCAGGGGGATAAATCTGTGGCTGAATACGAGGTTGAATTTTTACGACTTAGCCATTATGCGTGTGGGATGGTGGCAACTGAATATGAACTGTAACACCCCTAGCCCGTATCTGTCGCTAGATTAGGGTTATGAGGCATTACCGATCATATTACAATTCATACAAACACACGTTATAATACAGTTCGAGATTTATAATCACATCAATGTTTATAATAAAATCAAATATCAAAACTTAAAAAAAATTATATCATTCACAACATAGCATAAATAAAATATAATAAAAAATATATCAAAACAACTTATACATATATTGAACATATAAGACATCAACAACTTCATTATTGAATATTAAACCTATTTTTATATAAGACTTGCGCATACACAAGTTAACATCATTGGAATAAATTTCCTTACCAATCCATTTTTTCATATATGCGACATTAATATATTAATGTATATGAAACTCATATATTTTTGCATATTAATATAAATTAAAAACCAGCATTCGACCATAATTAAACTCATCTCATTTCTTTTTCTACTCGGTTAACATAGGTGAATTGTACATATTCGCAAACTCACAAGTAGCTAACAATTTATACTGCCATACCTATCCATATAACATCCATATCATAAACACCTTTATACACATGTAAAGCATATAAAAATTCAACTAATATAATAAGGTCAAATATCATGTACACATATCTTAATATAATCCATAAGTGAATACCAAATTTATATCATGCATATGTCCTAATTTTTACCTAACAAATACATGACTTACATTAGTTCAATTAACTTCCATTATGTACCATATGATCGAATACATAGCACCTTCACAAATATCATATATTTTAGTTACACTTTCAATATAGGTTCAAAACAAGACCAAACTTATATATAACCTAGCCGATTCATTCATGCCACATTTGAATTCAATAACCAACCATAAAATACAAACACATAACATAAATTATACTCAACCATGACACATTGCATAATAACCAAAAGAACTTAAGTCATAGTCCAACAAACCAAATTTAAGCATGGAAGTTAAGCCATTTTTTCATGGCCATTATACATACACTTTTAAAAAAAAAACAACTCCAAAGATAGCCTATATATGATATAGATTTGATAGTTCACTTATAAAGGTACTGAAAACAGTCGATAATGTGGTAGGCTTAATAACGATCCCCGAGCTCGTAACTTGAATTCCAAAAATCTATAAAACAGAGCAAACATGAACACATAGAATAAGCTATCATAGCTTAGTAAGTTATATGCAAATAAACAATTCAATAATATAGTTAACTCATATTAACTAAACGAATTACATTAAAATTTCCATTCTTGACCTCAAACCTAAAACTTCCATAATTAATACATTTTCATAGACAATTGCCCACCTTGACCGAATGCTCAATAGTCATTTTAACATATTATTAATCAACTTCCAAACCAAATAGTCATAATAAACCATACATACATTTACTCATATACGCAAGCTCAAGAATCATAGTATAACATCACATATATATTACCTATATGGTCGAATATACCAAATCATATATACACATATTTGAGAAACATTTCAATGATACACAAGTTATTCATTCACAAGTCGAATACATATATCACATACACATATATTCTTCATTTGCATCGTACATGATTTAAAACAAATATTCAAAGTACTTACTTACCTTATCTCAAGTAGGTATCAAGTTAATTCATACCTGGCCATTTAGCTCGTTTTACACATTCGAACACAACTTATCTTTGCCCGATCAGCCATTCAAAATTGGATAGGACACTTGGATAATCACACATATCATACAATGCCAACGTCCCAAATGTGGTCTTACATGTAACATATATCGATGCCATTATCCCAGACAGGGTTTTACTCGCACACATATATCAGAATCACATATCGATGCCATGGTCTTACTCGCACATCACATATTAGAATCCTATGTCATGACATATGTATCATAGCTATTCCTAAGGTTCATACAGGGCTTTCGGGCTTCGTAACTCGATCGAAACGAAGTCATAAACATAGTTGCTAAGCTTAACATCATTCGACTATTGCATATATAAATTCATATATTTCATTTTCGCATACATACTTTGCATTTAATTAAAATTAAGTACGTCTATTTTCTTATAAACTTACCTCAGACGATATAAAACGAAACAGGACAACTAGTCGACAATTTTTCTTTTCCCCCGATCTAAATCCAATTTCTTTGGTTCTTGATCTAAACATATTAAAATTAAGCTTATTCAAACATATTTTCATTCAATTTAGTCCAAAAACACAGAAATGGGCAAATTACCGTTTTACCCCTGACATTTACACTTTTTTACAGTTTAGTCGTTATTACACAAATCACAAAATATGCAAAATTTCGCTATATCCATGTTAGGCTGAATCTTACCCATATTCATACAAGTCCATATATTTCATTTATTTCACATTTTAGTCCCTCAAATTATTATTTTTTTTAATTTAGTCCTAATTACTCAAAATAATCAAAAACTTCAATACAAAACATGTTAATCTAAAACATATTTTTCATATTTCATCATAAAACAATAAAAAACACAAGCTAACAACAATGGCATAACTCAAAATATTCACCAAAATAAAAAAATCAAGCATGGGTTTACTAGTACTCGAAGCAACGATCTAAAAAACGTAGAAATTATCAAAAACTGAGCTAAACACATACCTTGATTGAGCTTTGAAATGGCCGAACCCTAGAAATATTTTCTCTTTTCTTTTGTTTAAGTTTCGGTGGATGAAGATGATAATATAAACCATATTAGAAATTTTATGTTTTATGATATATAATAACTTAACATTTAACTTACCTTTTTAACCTTAATGAATTTATAACAAAACCATAAAATATAAGCCTAATGCCATCCATTTAAAATGTAAATGGGATAATTGCAACATAAGCCCTCCACATTAAAAGAACAACCACTATTTAGCCCTTTTACTATAAACCACCAAATTTTCATTTTACGCGATTAAGTCCTTTTATTTAATCGGGCACCTAAACGACAAAATTAAATCATGAAAATTTTAAAAATATAAATTCACACAAAATAAAAAATAAAATAATTTTTAAATATTTTTTTGACTCAAATTCATGGTCTCGAAACCATCGTTCCGACTAGGGTCTAAATCGGGCTATCACATAAGTATTGTGTTCGATTTGAAGATGGCCTCAGGGATGATTTAAGGGTTCTGATAGCTCTACAGACGGAGTGAGATTTTTTTGTTTTAGTGGATAACGTGAAGATCACTGAGGATGTGAAGCGCACTGAGTGCCAGAACCATGAAAAGGAAACTGGTAGGAACAAGAGGGATTCGGAGCCCTCAAGTTCATCTGTGAGGCCTAAGAAAAAGGCCAGAGTTGTTGGGCCGGTCAGAGTTGGGGCCTCTGTTGCTGCTACTAGACCGCAGCCCTATGTAGATTGTGGGAGACGCCATCAGGGTGAATGCTGGAAAAGAATTGGGGCTTATTTGAGTTGCAGATCATTAGAGCACCGTATCAGAGATTGTCCAGGGTGGTCAGATCAGATGCAAGCTACTGGTATGGGTACTATTCTGCCACCGAATGGTGTTCAGTAGCCACTGAGAGGCCGTGGTCGTAAGGCACTAGGCAGAGGTGCTGGTCATACTGAAGCGAGGCAGCCATCACTGATTTATGCTTTACATTGCCGAGAGGATGGGGTGCCCCAGATGTTATTACGGGTACGTTCTTTATCCATAATGTATCTTATATTGCACTGATTAATGTTGGGTCTATGCATTCTTGTAGCATGCACTGTGTTAGAGACCTTGGGTTTAATGGTTGAAAGCACTATGAGTGAGGTTACTGTGTTGAGTCCACTAGGATAGTCAGTGAGGGTAAATAAATTGTTCAGAGATGTGCCTTTGGAAGTTCAAGGAACTATCTTTTTGGCCGATTTAATGGAACTCCCTTTTGGGGAATTTGATTTAATACTTGGAATGGATTGGCTAGTTAAACATCAAGTGAACTTGGACTGTGTAACCAAATAGATGGTGTTGAAAACTTCAGAGGATGACAAAGTAGTGGTAATTGGAGAACGTCGAAAGTATCTGTCAAATGTAATTTATGTATTGAAGGCCGAAAAATTGGTTCATAAGGGTTGTGAAGTGTATCTAGCCTACATCGGTGATTCTGATTCTGAGGTTTCTTTTGTTAAAGATATCAAAATAGTTAAGGACTTTTTGGATGTATTTCCCGATGAGCTACTCGGGTTACCTCTAAATCATAAAGTTGTATTTGGGATTGAGCTACTGTCTGGTATAGCTTCGGTGTTTATAGCCCTTTATTGAATGGTGCCAAAGAAGCTTGTGGAGCTTAAGGCTTAGATTCAAGAGTTACTAGATCAAGGGTTCATCCGACCTAATGTGTCTTCTTGGGGAGCACCAATTTTATTTGTGAAAAAGAAGGATGGATCCAAGCATATGTGCATCGACTACCGGCAACTAAGTAAATTAATTGTTAAGAATAAGTACCCCCTACTGAGGATTGATGATCTATTCGACCAATTTCGAAGAGCTTTGGTCTTCTCTAACATTGATCTCCGATCGAGGTACCATCAACTGAGAGTCAAAGAGGCTGATGTGTATAAGACGGTGTTTAGGACTCGTTATGGTCATTATGAGTTTCTATTGATGCCGTTTGGATTGATGAATGCACTAGTAGCCTTTATGGATCTAAAAAATCGAGTGTTCCAGCCCTATCTGGATCGATTGATAGTGGTCTTTATAGATGACACCTTGGTGTATTTCAGAACTGAAGATGATCACAATCCACATCTCTGAGATGTTCTACAAATTTTGAGGGAGAAACCACTGTATGCCAAGTTTAGTAAATGCAAGTTAAGAAGTTGTGTGATTGACTTTTGAGGTAGTTGGGAGGACTATTTACCTTTAGCAGAGTTTGTATATAATAATAGCTACCAGTCTAACATACAGATGGCAACTTACGAGGCACTATATGGTTGTAGCTGTCGTACTCCGTGTTGGACTGAGTTGGGTGAACAGCGTGTTCTGGGCCCTAAATTGGTTTCTAATACCGAAGATAAAGTTAGATTGATTTAGGATTAACTGAAGGCGGCATTCGACAGACAGAAGTCATATGCGGATCTGAAGCATAAGGAGATTGAGTATTCTGTAGAGGACTTAGTATTTCTCGAGGTCTCACCATGAAGAGGTATTGAGGTTTGGACCGAAGGGCAAGCTAAGCCCTAGGTTCATTGGGCCTTACCGCATACTGAAGCATGTGGGATTGATTGCCTATCAACTTGAGTTACCTCCAGAGTTGGAGCGGATTCACGATGTGTTCCACGTCTCTATGCTGAGGCATTATCACTCTGATCCCACGCATATTGTCTCGACTGAGGAGATTGAGGTTAGGCTGGATCTAACTTTCGATGAGGAACCGGTTCAGATTCTAAAGCATGATGTAAAAGTGTTAAGGAAGAATTCTGTCCCACTGGTTAAGGTACTTTGGTGTAATCAAAACTCAGAGGAGGCCACGTGGGAACCCGAGGAGACGATGAGACGACAATACCCACATCTATTTTGAGCAGGTAAATTTTGAGGCCAAAATTTTCTTTTAGGGGTAGAGTTGTAACGCCCCAAATTATAAGTAATTATTTTTGTATGTTGTACAACACAAATGTGTATCTGCTTCAGTGCTTAAGTGTTTTGGGAAGTTTCTAAGATGTCTTGGGTTCAAGCCTCGGCTTGTGCAAAATTTTGTTTTACTTGAATAACCCTTTGCCTCTAGCTGGTAGGCTTTTAAATTATTGTGGGTAAAACATGTCATAAAAAGCCTACTGATCTAGGGGATAGAGCAGTGTGGAGTGTTCCAGGGGGTCTGAGGTTTGAGGCTTGGTGATACAAAAAGAGTATTTTATTTTGCTACTGACACTGGGGAAGTGTTGTAGTTTGACTGAAATTTGGGTGTTTAAGGAGTGTGGGGAGTTAAGGCCGAATTTTAGGAACTTGTTGGAGGGAATTTAGCCTGGTAGGGATGTGGATAGGTGGAATATAGTTGAGTGATCTTAGCAGTGATATGAGGAGAGAAATTAGGAGATTTTGAAGGAAGTGGAGAAGGTGTGCTGAATTGGAACTCTCACTCTTTGTATTTTTGATTTTTTACAAATCAATGTGGGTTTTGTCATTCATTTTGGGGTTCTTTTCTTTGCTTGGGAGGCTGAATTGTGCTAGGAACCTTGGGGTATCATTCAGTTTTGGTGTGTTGCAATCTTTCTTTTCCTTTCAAGTCCCCTATTCACCGATTCTTTCCCGTCTCTTTTTCCCAATCGATTTTCCACCTTGGTCGAGTACTTCCTCTTTCCTCCCCCCTTTTGATCTATTTAGTTTCTAGCAAATCCCTTACATTATTTTGCTTAGGCCGAATACTTTCCACTTCTCCTCTCTTCTTCTCGCTTCTTCTCCACTCTTCTCTCCCTCCAAACCATTTCTCTTATTGTCTCTTTCTATTTGGTACCCAGGCCGAATACTCCATCCCTTTCATTTTTGGTTTGGCTTTTGTTCTTTGGAAAATCAGTAAGTACTCTCGACTCCTTCTTGTTCTCTCTCAACTTTTATCGAGTCTCTTCACTCTCACACTGTTTAAGCCGAATACTCTTTTTTTCGATTCTTATCTTCCTTGTCTTATGTTTTTCGGTTTCTAGAACTTCTCAAGGAGTGAAAGAGTTTGCAAGTAAATACTCAAGGAGTCGAAACCTTTCCCTCATCACTCGATCAAAGGTAACTTTGTTTGTAGTTTTTGTGTTCAACTGGGGTTTATTGGCTTGCATTCTTAGTGTTGGTTGAATGCTACTTTCCTATGCTGGGGTTTTTTGCTTTCTATAAATTAGTATATGATGATCCAACCCATGAATCTAGACAAACGTAACTCATAAACTTCGATGGTAACACAGATATTCGACAAGGAGCGTGTGATCAATCTCAGTGAGCTGCCTAGGTGGACTAAGCCACATTTGTTCAATCAAGGCAATTATCAAATGTTATTTTGAATTAAGTGTTGGAAAGAGTGTGATTAACCCTATTATCAAGCGACTGATAGAATACCTTGATTGGATGTAGGTTTGGTGCTCGTGGGTTATTCGCACATTTTCGCAAACAAGTGTGAAACACTACCCAAATCGTAATTCGGCAAAAGCTGAAAAATATGACTATTGACGCCACATGGCCATACGCTCGCTCGTGTGGTAATCTGAACGCATAAATGTGGGTGTTTGGTTGTTTTAACCTTAGGTCAATTTTATGAGCTTAAGCCGTTTTAGGTCATGTTGGGCAGAAATGGGCCGTATGGGCCCCATGGGCTCGTGGGCCCCACACTGGTAAACCACATGGACCTGTGGAGATTGTTGGGCCATGCTGTGTAGTTCACACGACCAAGGCTATTTTTTGGCTTTGTGGGCCACACGGGCTTGTGGGCCTACATGGGCCCGCATTATGGGCCTTGGGCCCATTTTCACTATTTTACTGTTAAGGTTGCACGGGTTGCCCGAGATGACGTTGGACCTACTGTTCGGTCGGTAAGTATACCTAGATCCTAAATTGATAAATGACTGTCATGTCCCTATGAGGTAAAATGACTGTTATGCCCTAATGTATGTATAACTATAATCGAGCATGCCATTTTATATAATATTATGATATGTTGCATGGGGATGGCTTTATTATTGATTGGAGGAAGTGTACTATACTGGCAGCTATGCTGCAACCACTGTTTAGTGCCGCAACCGGTGCTATTTTGGAGTGTAGGGATGGGTGGGTTGATTTTATCCCCACATAGAGTGTAGGGTTGGACGGAGTAGAGTGTAGAGGCTAGTTGGGTAGGATTTCTATTTGCATTCTGTACTGTTATTGTCACTGTAATGGTCTAAGGTCCACACTGATACTGATATTGAACTGTTACTGAAATGGACTTAGGCCCAAATTGTAATTGCCTACTGTATGACTGACTATTGTTAAGGGATTACACACTGAGTTTTCATACACTCACCCTTCTGCTTTTCTGTGCAGGTAATCCTTAGGCGGAGCGGTGCTGTGAGGGACTCAAAGGTGGCTACATAACCGTATTTGCTTCCATTTTTAACTTTTAATTTATAAGTAATTTAATTTGGGTATTTGTTTTATAATAAGGCATCTTTAAGTTTTTATATTAATTTTGGATTTATTTACTTTGATTAATATCTGTTAGTAGTAGGCCATGAATTTTCATAAAGGTAAATGCTTTTCAAAACACCACATTTACACAACATATTTTAAAAGCTTTCACAACAAACATTGTTTTAAAGTGTAATAACAATCTAATATGATTAACTTTTTGCTAAAATGACTTGAGTTTTAACGATGAACAAGATATCCTGAATTTTCGTTAAGATCACGAAAAGGTTTAATATGTAATAGATTTTTCAACGAAATTGTGTTTTTCGAAAAGCACTTGAATATGACATCGCATATTCAGCCATAACTTCTAGGCCAGGTTTTGGGTGTTACACTCTTAATTCCAGAATTCCAATTAACAGGTTAATATCTTCGTTTAACCCTTCTTCAAATCGTTTGCATATTTCAGCTTCATTCTGAAACCATTCACTAGCATACTTGCTCAATCTAACAAATTCTCATTCATACTCGGACATTGTCATATTTCCCTATTTGAGCTCTAAAAATTCCTTCTTTTTCTGGTCCAGGAATCTCTAACTAATATACTTCTTTTTAAACTCTGTTTGGAAAAATTCCCTTGGTATCATAGAAGATATGGTTTTCCACCAATGGTAGGCTGTGTCTTTTAGCACGGATACCGTACATTTTAGACATTCAGCTGGTGTACATGATAACTCATCTAGAACCCAAATAGTATTTTCTAGCTGCAACTCGGCCTTCTCCAGATCGTCATCAGTTGTAGCCCTAAATTCTTCAGCCCTATGTTTTTTGATTTTATCTACTGGAGCCTTACCAATTCTAACAGGTCTAGCATCTTGTGTTATTTCATCATGTTGTGAAGCAAGTGGGTGAGGTCATTGAATAGCAGGGTTTGTTCTCATTTATTCACTAAACCATTCATCCATCAATTCAAAGAAGGCTGCTTTTACCGCCTCACTTTGGCCCTCAGATACGGGCCTTTTACTACCAAGAGATGCAACTTGTTGAACAGAAGTTTGAGCAACGGTCTCAACTTCATCAGTCTCGGCTCTAGCTTGGTTGGAAGACATTACTATATGAAGATACATTTAAAAATGGTTAGGAGATATCACACTATCATAATTTATATAATGGCATGTCTAGCTAGACTTGTACTTGCTACATTAGTTTGAGAATCGGCTAAATCGTAGCTCTAATACCACTAAATCGTACCCATCGCTAGAATAGGGTTTTAGAGTATTACATGAACATTCAGAACATTTTACAGATAATTCTTATAAATTACTATTCATTTACCGAGATCATTTAAAATGTCCCTTAATTGGACCCTTGAGGTCTAATACGAGCATTAGAATAAAGTCAAGACTTAATCTGAAACTCATAAAATTTTTTGCGACATTTCAAAAATTTTCCAAGGTACAGGGCTCACATGCTTGTATGGTCTAGGGACATACCTGTGTAGTCAGACCGTATACTACACACGCTATGTCCTTAACCCGTGTAACTCTCTGACTTTTAATGCACGAAGACATTGAAGTCACACGGCCAAGTCACATGCCCATGTGCTAGGCCATGTTGCGAATTTTATTTTCGAAATTTAGGTGCAGTTTTCACACAACCGTGTAACATGCCCGTGTCCAAGGCCGTGCCAACCACATGGATGAGACAAAAGCTTGTGTCTCAGCCTGTGTGCCTAGTTCTGAGCATTCTGTTTCTCATTTTTAAGATGTAGGCGAGACACGGTCGGACCACATGCCCATGGGACTTCCCGTGTGTCACACATGGCCAAGATACACGGTCGTGTGTCAGCCTGCGTACACAAAATAAGGCCATTTCCTAGCGTCATTTGTCACCCAAGATTTAGTATTTTCCTGCACCAAAACTCACAAGCATATATCCACCAATCCAAAATCATATTCATATAAAATTTTCCATTAATCATGTGGTATCATTTCATGCATCAAAGGATATAAACTTAATCTTAACATAAACTTTATGCTAACATAATTCCAAAAACTTAACACATAATAATCACTTATTTTATTACCAAAATATTACTTCAAAAATAGTCAAACTTATACCATCACTAGCCACTCCAATGGCTAAATTACGAAACCACAATTACAAGCCATTATTGGCCAAATAAGCTTATACATGCCATTATACCAAAATAAGAATTCTATTTATACCAAAATGAGATAGTGGATAGTGTGATAACTGCTCCAACCGACTTCCAACCTTTCCGAGCTTTGAGCACTATAAAATAGGGAAATTTAAACGGAGGAAGCATTTTATGCTTAGTAAGTTCGTATAATGGAAAATAAACTTACGGACCATATTTATTAATACAAGCATACATAAATTTACATTCCATCGATTTTGGGTAAGTTACCGAAACACATACACTCATTCAACAAGTTAGTCACATAATCTCAAGTGAATATCAAGTAAACATAGATGAGCTCATCACTTTTCAAGCTTCCATTAATTTCACCTTTCCACACTCCAAGAGTCTTTTGTGTTGAACTATTGAAATCTTGACGGATGGTCGGGTAATATACACATGTGAAAAAGTAACCATTAGGGTACATAATAAAAAGGCACACTCTTGAGCTGTACATTTTACAGTAGGATTACCAGTCCAGGTTAAATCCTATCCGTAGCATAGTAACATCCCAAAATAGGGCCTAGTCAGAACAGTGGTTTCGAGACCACAATTTTGATGTTTAAATATTTATTTTATGATTATTATGAGGTCTATAATATGAAAATATGCATGTGCTAAATTTTCATGAAGAAATTCTATGAGTAAGGTGTCCAATTGGAAAATAAGGACCAAATTGAATAAATTGCAAAACTTGGATTCTAGAAGCAATTTATATGAAATTGCTTTAGATTATTAATTAGAAGGTCTTAAAAAGCAGTTTTCCCAATTTCTAAGTTTTTGGACAAAAATGGGCTTGTATGGATAAAATTTGAAAGAAAGGGCTTAAGGGTATTTTGGTCATTTGGCTAATTAATGAAATAAAATGGGAAAATGAAGGCAAAAATCAACCATTCTTCTCCCTCATCCAGCTGAATTTCTCAAGCCTTCCATAGCTAGGGTTTTCAATATTTTCAAGCTCAATAGTAAGTGCTCTCAAGCCCAGTTTTTAATGTTCTTCGTATTTTTAAAATCCCGGTATCTTACTCTCTCTATTTCTACCCATATTTTGAGTTAGGTTTCATGTTTGCAAAGTGACCCATGTGTGACATGTTTATTCTTTGATGTTTTATGGAGAAATATGAAAGTTGGATGTGTGTTAAACATCTTTTTCTAGGTGATTTTCATGAAAAAACCCAAAAAGGACCTTTTTGCAAAAGGTGTAAAATATGTGGTAGAAATGTAAAATAATGGAAAAATGTGAGTTCCCATAAGAGGAAAGAACATTCAGCTAGGGTTGGGTAATGTAGAAAATTCATGCATTTCATCATACGAGCCTAGGGACTAAATCGTAAATAATGTGAAAGGATAGGGGCAAAATGGTCATTTTTTCTGAGGGTGAAATTTAGAATCGAAAAGAATAATGTGAGATATTAATGATTCATTTTTTTTATTATAGACACCGAGGAACAAATTTCGGAGGTCGATCGAGGAAAACGAAAAGTTTCTGAATAACCGAAATGCGAAACCGAAATGAATACTAGGTAAGTTAGAACAACTTTAAGTAAACTATTAATATTTCTAATCGCATGTTTTATGAATGTATGATAATTGGCTATAGTGATGCCATGAAAATCCATGAAATGTGTTAATAATAATGATATGATAATAAATGTTCCGGTTGAAGTAAAAAGGGAAATTCGATGGATAAACCATGGTTTACATGACTTGAGATCCTGCATGTGTTTCAAAAAGGGATTTAGCCCGGATGGGTAATCCGTTGATCTCTAATATGGAAAGGATCTAGCCCGGACGGGTGTTCCTTGAGTGATCGAGCCTCCTGAAGTATATGTGTTCATTGTGGATTTAGCCTGGATGGGTAATCCGATTAAGGTCTAAATTTAGCCTGGACTGGTAATTCAAATTCGAGCTCATTAAGGGTGTTTTCCGCTATAAGAGATTTAGCCTGGACTGGTAATCCTGACATCACCTTATGAGTTTACATTACGGGGGATTTAGCCTAAACTGGTAACCTCACTGTAAGATGTAAGGTTCGCGAGAGTGCGTACTTAAGATGGTAACTCTTATAACTTGACGGTAAATTGATAATCCATCGAGACTTTCGAGAAATTCAACGGGGTTAACATGAGATATAAAAATGAAAATGTTGAATGATGAGCTCATCTAAGACAAATTACATGGTGTATTGTTATGGGACTAACTTGTTGATTGAGTGCATGTGATAGGGAAACTATTTCATGCTGGTAGGTTTTATTGCCTAATATGGATGCATGATAATTAATCGATAAGTTTACTTTCCAATTATTTGCGCTAAATAAGCATGTAAATGCTTACCCCATTCTTTTCCCTGTCTTATAGAGCTCGTGGATTCGCGAAGATTGGGAGACAGTTGGAGAATCAACACACTATGATCTTGTCTAGCTTTGGTATATAGATACTCTTATTTTGTTCAATGGAATGTATAGGGCTTATATTATTTTGTTCTATGTGTCATTTGATTAGCCGATATGAAGGCTTATAAAAGTATACATATTCACTTGTAGATGGCCATGGGAATTGGCTCATTTTGGGGTAGGTTATGACCTACCAAATTATGCATGGTTTTGTTCAAATATCCTTGTGATGATTGAAATTGATGTACCGCAATTAGATATATGCAATATAACCAAATCACATGAGGTGGTTGGGACACAATTTGGCAATGAGTTAAGTTAATGAGCCAAGCTTAATTGAGTTATATCAAGGCCATTTGAGAATATAATTAGGATATGTTAAATGTCATTGGAGTCTATAAGTGAGAGTGGATGTTAGAGGGTGACCAAAGGCTTGGAAAATAGCCTAACAAGGTTCACACGAGTAGAAATATGGGCATGTGTCTAGGCCGTGTGTGACACACGGATAGCCCCATGGGTGTGTGGTATGGTTGTGTGACCCCTGCACCTAAAAATTTTAAGTCAGAATGCATGGTAGTAAACACACGGGCAAAGACAGGGCCATGTGTCTCAACCGTGTAGAGGGCACGGTCTTGCCGTGTGCCCTTAAATGCATGCTGACGTCATTAATAGAATGCTCAAGTTTTCGGACACAAGCGACCACACGGGCGTGTCTAGGCCGTGTGAGAGACACGGGCTTGTGCTCGACCGTGTGAACACCTCTATAGGTTCAAAATAGAAGATAAATTCAATTAATTCCACACGGGAAGGGGACACGGGCGTGTCCCAAAGCACACGGGTGTGTGCATTGCCTCCACCCGGGCGTGTGAGGCATAGCCTAGAAAATTTTCCAAGAACTTTTGCAAGTTCTCGGTTTGGTCCAGGATCGTACTCAATGTATGTTTAGCGTCTCGTATGCCCATAATAAGGGCACTAAGATGTTTTCTGATTGGTTTTAAATTTGGAACGAAATTTTATAACCCATATTTTTCAAAAATGTCTGGTAATGATTCGTGCCTGATCCCAGTCTCGGGAATCAGTAAGAGGTGTTACAGAATATGCTCTAGACAGCTTAATATGGATTACCCGTCTGGGCTAAATCTAATTTATAACCTTAGTCCAAGAGGGCTTACATTAGAATCACCCGTCCAGACTAAATTCTATCTGCAACATATGCACTATTATTCTTAACCCATCGAAATTCAACATTCATCCAGAACATAACAATTTGTCCATTTTTCACAACTTATGACTATTTCATTATGCGTATCATCTCATACATATCACCACAATCATACAATTCAATTCAAGCATATTAATATACATATTTAAGTTACACGAACTTACCTTGAAAATGGTTCGTACTTGAATTTCAACTAATCTGAAACCTTTTGCTTTCCTCGATCTAGTTCCGTGGTTGGTCTTTCCAGATCTATATGGGTAAATTTTACTATTAATCTATTACATTTCATATACATTTGCATCCTATTACATCCTAGGCAAAATTGCCATTTTGCCCCTATCTTTTTCAAAAATTATGATTTCGTCCCTAGGCTCAAAAAATGAAATTCATGGAATTTAGCCCTCTTTCCAAGCCTATCTGAAATTTATATATTACAATTACGGCACATACATTTCAAAAATTTTAGAATTTTCCATGGGTTTTACCACTTTTTTTATTTTAGTCCCCAACTTTTGAAAATACAATGGCACCTCTTAATTGATCAAACAAGTCATTTATGCGAGGCAGGATGTACTTATCTTTACTGTGGCTTTATTAAGCTATCTATAATTGATGCATAATCTCAATGATCCATCTTTCTTCTTTACAAACAATACTGGTGCACCCCAGAGTGAAAAGTTAGGCCGGGCAAATTCTCTATTAATCAACTGTTGCAACTGTGCGTTCAGCTCTTTCAATTCAACAGCGGCTATTCTATATGGTGCTATAGATATTGATGTCGTCCCTGGTACAAGGTCTATAGAAAATTGCACCTCTCTAGCTAGAGGTAAACAACGTAGTTCTTTTGGAAATACCTCAGGAAACTCACAAACAATCAGCACTGACCGGATTTTCAACTGTGATACTTTGGTATCCAGTACAATAGCAAGAGAAGCCTCAGAACCTATTTTAATATATCTCTCTGCTGATATTGCTAAAATCACATTAGACAACCCATCTAGTTTTTCAAATTCAACCCGGAGTAACTCACCATTCTGATACTTCAATACAATGTATTTATGTTTATAATTTACCACTACATCAGGTTGGGTTAACCAATCTATCCCCAATATTACATCAAATTCATCAAAGGGTAACAACATCAAATTAGTTGGAAAACAGTAGCCCTCTATCATCAATGGGTAATTTTTACAAATTTTCTCCACCATAACATGCTGACCCAAGGGGTTTGAAACTTTAACCACAAATTTGGTGAATTCAACAATCATATTTTTAACAGACACAAATTTTGTGCATATATATGAATGTGTGGAGCCAAGATCAATGAAAGCAATAATATCAGTATCAAGTAGAGAGAATGTACTAGTGATAACATGTAGCTTTGGAGCATCTTCCCTTGCTCGTATTGTATATGTTCTTTCCAGAGCTCGAGCCTTGGATTTAGCTATTGAATCTTTTGGAGCATTATGACTACCACTGACATTTCTGAAATACCGTGGTAGTCTACCCCTCGATACAGGATTACTTGGCTTCGGGGTCTATCCCATGTCTTTCTCAACCCTTTCTAGACAATCCTTAAGAAAATGGTCGAGACAACCAAACTTAAAGCAAGCCCCACTTCTCATCCGGCACTCTCCAAAATGAAATTTATTATACACATTTCATCATCGTCTGGGGTTTCCAGCACTCCCAACACTGGTTGTTAAGGGAGACGAAGACCTCGGATTGGTGCGTTCAGAACTTTGTTCCTTTCTCGAATACTCCCTTGATGTAGCAAAACGCTCATGATCAGTCTTGGATTTCTTTGAAGTAGATGATTGTGTCTTATTCATAAATCTTTTGCTCGTAACCCGAGCTTCCCTTTCTGCTTGCCTCTTTTCTTTGCTTAATTCCTCATCCTTGTGTGCTCGTTCAGCCAACACCACAAATTCTCTTAATTCCAGAATTCCAATTAACAGCTTAATATCTTTGTTTAGACCTTCTTCAAATCGTTTGCATATTTCAACTTCAGTCAGAACCCATTCACTAGCATACTTGCTCAATCTAACAAATTCTAGTTCATGCTCGGACACTATCATATTTCCCTTTTTGAGCTCTAGAAATTCCTTTTTTTTGGTCCAGGAATCTCTGACTAATATATTTCTTTTTAAACTTTGTTTGGAAAAATTCTCATGTAATATTTTCCATTGGTACCACAGAAGATATGCTTTTCCACCAATGGTAGGTTGTGTCTTTCAGCAAGGATACTACATATTTCAGACATTCAGCTGGTGTACATGATAACTCATCTAAAACCCAAAGAGTA
Source organism: Gossypium hirsutum (assembly GCF_007990345.1). Classification (NCBI taxonomy): domain Eukaryota; kingdom Viridiplantae; phylum Streptophyta; class Magnoliopsida; order Malvales; family Malvaceae; genus Gossypium; species Gossypium hirsutum. The sequence continues at coordinate 35,611,169 of NC_053431.1, read as the reverse complement.
TATTTTAGCTAGAACTCGGCCCTCTTTGGATCGTCATAGTCCGTAGCCCTAAATTCTTCAGTCTTAAGTTTTCTGATTTTATCTACTAAAGCATTACCAATTCTAACAGGTCTAGCATCCTGTGGCAATTCATCATGTTGTGAAGCAGGTGGGGGAGGTCGTTGAACAGCAGGGTTTGTTCTCATATATTCATTAAATCTTTCATCCATCAATTCAAAGGAGGCTATTTTTCCGCCTCACTTCAGCCCTTAGATATGGTCTTTCTACTACCACTAGATGCAGCTTGTTGAACGGAAGCTTGAGCAGCGGTCTCAGCTTCCTCATTCTCGGCTCTAGCTTGGTTGGAAGACATTACTATACCAAAATACATTTCAAAGTGGTCAGGAGATATCGCACTATCATAATTTATAAAATAGCATGTATAACTAGACTCGTACTTGCTACGTTAGTTTGAGAATCGGCTAAACTGTAGCTCTAATACCACTAAATATAACACCCCTAACCCGTACCCATCATCAGAACAGGGTTTCAAAGTATTGCCGAAACATTCAAAACATTTTACAGATAATTCTTATAAATTACTATTCATTTATTGAGATCATTCAAAACGTCTCTTAATTGGACCCTCGAGGTCCAATATGAGCATTAGAATCAAGTCAGGACTTAATCGAAAACTCATAAAATTTTTCACGACATTTTAAAAATTTTCCAAGGTACAGGGCTTACATGCCCGTGTGGTCTAGAGACACGCCCATGTGTTCAGGCCATGTACTAGACACGCCTATGTCCCTAACCTGTGTAACTCTATGAGTTTTAAAGCATGAAGAAATTGAAGTCACACGGCCAAGTCACACACCTGTGTGCCAAGCCGTGTGGTAAATTTTATTTTTGAAATTTAGGTGCAAATTTCACACGGCCATGCAACACGCCCGTGTCCAAGGCCATGTCAACCATACGGCTGAGACACACACCCGTGTCTCAGCTAGTGTGCCCAACTTTGAGCATTCTATTTCTCATTTTTAAGATGCATGGGACACGCAGCCGAACCACATGCCCATGGGACAAGCTGTGTGTCACACATGGCCAAGTCAAACTCCCGTATGTCTGCCCATGTGGACAAAATAAGGCCATATCCTAGCCTCATTTGCTAGCCAAGACTTACCAATTTCCTGCACCAAAACTCACAAGCATATATCCACTAATCCAACATCATATTCACATAAGCCATTAATCATGTGGTATTACTTCATGCATCAAAGGATATAAACTTACCTAACACATAATAAGCACTTATGTGATTACCAAAATATTACTTCAAAAATAGCCAAACTTAGACCATCACTAGCCACTCCAATGGCTAGATTACAAAACCATAATTACAAGCCATCATTGGCCAAATAAGCCTATACATGCCATTATACCAAAATGAGATAGTGGATAGTATGATGACTGCTCCGACAGACTTCCAACCTTCGCGAGCTTTGAGCACTATAAAATAGGAAAAGTTAAACTAAGTAAGCATTTTAGGCTTAGTAAGTTTGTATGATGGAAAATAAACTTACCGATCATATTTATTAATACAAGCATACATAAATTTACATTCCAGCGATTTTGGGTAAGTTACCTAAACACATACACTTATTCAACAAGTTAGTCACATAATCTCATATGAATACCAAGTAAACATAGATGAGCTCATCACATTACAAGCGTTCATTAATTTCACCTTTCCATACTCAAGAGTCATTTCTGTTGAACTATTGAAATCTCGACAGATGTTCGAGTAATGTACACATGTGCAAAAGTACCCATTAGGGTACATAATAAGAAGGCACACTCTTGAGCTGTCCATTTTACAGTAGGATTCCCAGTTCGTAGCATATGCTCTAGAGAGCTTAATATGGATTACCCGTTTGGGCTAAATTTTATATGCAACATATGCACTATTATTCTTAACCCATCGAAATTCAATATTCAACCGGAACATGAAAATTTGTCCATTTTTCAGAACTTATGACTATTTCATTATGTGTATCATCTCATACACATCAACACAATCATATAATTCAATTCAAGAATATTAACATACATATTTAAGTTACACGAACTAACCTTGAAAATGGTTCATACTTGAATTTCAACTAATCTAAAAACTTTTTCTTTACTCGATCTTGTTTCGTGGTTGGTCTTTCCTGATCTATACGGGTAAATTTAACTATTAATCTATCACATTTCATATACATTTTCATCCTATTACATCCTAGGCAAAATTACCATTTTGCCTCTATCATTTTCAAAAATTCTAATTTCGTCCCTAGGCTTGAAAAATGAAATTCTTGAAATTTAACCCTCTTTTCAAGCCTTACCAAAATTTATATATTACAATTACAGCACATACATTTCACAAATTTCAAAATTTTCCATCGATTTTACCACTTTTTCATTTTAGTCCCTAAATTAAGGATTCATCAAAAATTGCTTTGTAAAAGTTGTTTATCTATAAATAACTTTTTATTTTCTACCATAAATTTCTAACATTAAGCATATTCATCCATGACCCAAATTTCATATATTGATAACTTTTCAAAGAGATCCCCTAAATAGAAAGATTAGGCTATCCCGATTCTAAAAATATAGAAATTACTAGAAACGGGACTTGATTTCATACCTTATTGAGCTTGAAATGTTTTCTTCCTCTCTCCTAGGGTTTGCATAGAAAAATTCGGGAAGATTATATGAAATTAGATGATTTTTTTGTTTTAATTAATTATCATCTATTAATTACATTGATTTCCAATTTAGTCCCTACCCTTTTTGAATTTTTCCATGGATGAGTCATTATAGTATCTACTAACTACTCTTCAATGATCTAATTACCATACAAGGACCTTAAGTTTTGAATTCCATATCTATTTGATACCTATAGCTACTAGAAACAAACTTTTGCATTTTACGTAATTTAGTCCTTTCCCTAATTAAACACACAATCGGTAAAATTTTCGTACCAAAATTTTCATGTGATCTTCCTATCATGATGTCAACCATAAGATAAAATAAAATAAAATTTTATTTTTGGCTCAGATTTGTGGTCCTGAAACCATTGTTCTGACCTCACTGGAAATGGGATGTTACAACTCTCCCCTTTAAGGATTTTCGTCCTCGAAAATCTTACCAGTAAAATGATTTGGGTATTGCTTCCGAAAAGTATTTGTCTTTGGTTGAATTTTCTTATAATAACAATTATCAGTCCAGTATCAAAATGGCACCGTATGAATCTCTGTATGGTCACAAATATAAAACTCCATTGTATTAGACAGAACTTAGTGAGAAAAAGTTACAAATATTTGATTTAGTTCGTGAAACCAAAGAAAAGTGAAAGTAATTCAGGACAGTTTGAAAGCAGCCTCTGATCGTCAAAAGTCCTATGTTGATCTTAAATGAAAAAAAAATAAAATTTCAAGTCAGTGACAAAGTATTCTTGAAAGTATCACCTTGGAAGAAAGTTCTCCTGTTTTGTCGTAAAAGAAAACTAAGTCCACGGTTCATTGGGCCATATGGGATTATAAAAAGAATTGGACCTGTTGCATATCAGTTACCCTTACCACCAGAACTTGATTGTATTCATAATGTTTTCCATATCGATCAGATCCTTCACATGTTATTTCTCCAACAGAAGTTGAGATTCAGCCTGATATGACTTACAGTGAAAAACCAATCAAAATTCTAGCACGTGAAACAAAAGAGTTAAAGAATAAAAAGGTAGCATTAGTAAAAGTTCTTTGGCAATGAAACGGTATAGAATAGGCTACTTGGGGGCCAGAGGATATGATGAGGAAGCAATACCCACATCTTTTTACTGGTAAGACTTTAGAGGATGAAAATACTTAAGGGAGAGAGCTGTAATAGCCCAATTTTAGTGAAATTGGAACAATGATTGTGGGACCACAAATTCGAGCCAAAAATAAAATTTATTTTAACTTTATTACATGGTCTGTATTTGTTAGAAATGTCATGTGAAAATTCTAAGAAGAAAATTTTACCGATTGTGTGTTTAATTACGGGAAAGACCAAATCACATAAAATGCAAAAGTTAAATTCTAGTAGCTAAAATGATTAAATAGCTATGGAATTCAAAACTTGAAGTCCCTATATGGCAATTAGACCATTAAAGAAAAGTATGTAGATATTTTTGGTGACTCATCCATGGAAATTTAGAAAAAGTGCACGGACTAAATTGGAAATTAAATTAATTTAATTAATTAAAAGATGATAAAAGAAATATCATCTTATTTTATGTCATCTTCATCCCCAAAATACATGGAAACCCTAAGGGAGAGAGAGAAGAAACTTTCTTGGCTTAATTGAGTAAGTTTTCTTGTCCCGTTTTTAGTAATTTTGATATTTTTGATACCCGGATAGCTTAATCTATCTATTTGATGGATCAATTTGAAAAGTTATCAAAGTATGGAAATTATATCATGGACGAAAATGCTGAAAATTTTAAATTTATGGTAGAAAATGAAAGGTTGTTGATAGATAAACAACTTTTACCAAGTGATTTTTGATGAAAACATGATTTAGGGACTAAAATGTAAAGTTGTGAAAATTGAAGAAAAATCCAGAATTTTATAAAATGTATGTGCTGTAAATTTTATAGTGAAATTTTGGTTAGACTTGGAATTGGGAGTAATTGCAGAAATTTCATTTTCCGAGGCTAGGGACGAAATTGAAATTTATGGAAAACTTGAGGGCAAAATTGGTAATTTTTCCTAGGATGTAAATTGAGTCCACTTGAATGTGAAATGTGATAAATTGATGAATAAATTCATTTATATAGATCCAGATAACACAAATTTGAAGCTAGATTGAGGAAAAGAGAAAGTTTCGATTAGTAGATTTATATACACGAACAAATGTCGAGGTAAGTTTGTGTAACTTAATTAAGCTTGTAAATATGATAAATTGAATGTTGTGTTGTATGGAATGTGTTTTATATTTATGTGAGTTAATTTGAATGTTATAACATAAGAAATGATTACATGCTTGAGATTATTTGAAAGGGGTTAAATTTCGTTTGAATATTGGATTTTGATGGATAAACGAAATTTCCTTACTGAATGAGGTCCTGCATTGTTGCTGACGGGATTTAGCCTGGACTGGTAATCCTATTATATGTTATGAGGCTTGAAAGTGTGCTTTCCGATTAAGTGCCCTAATGGGTACTACTAAATAATAATTGGCAAGTTATTAAATTGTACACCTTGAGTGTACTGTTTGAATATCCATCGGAATTTCAATGATTCAACGAATAAAATACCTGACATGATATGAGAATTAAGAGATGGAATGAATGATGTCTTGAAAGTATATAGTATGATAAGCTCATCTATGCTTACTTGATGCATATGTGAACATTTATGTAACTAACTTGTTTGATTGAGTGTATGTGTATAGGTAAAATTGCCAAATTGATGAAAACGCATGTTTTTAAGTGTATGTGTATAGGTAAAATTGCCAAATTGATGAGAAAGCATGTTAATGTTAATAAATGTAAATGGGTAAGTTTTAATTCCTGTTATACGAACTTACTAAGCATTGTTTTATTTTCCCTATTTTATAGTGCTCGGAAGCTCTCGAAATTTGGAAATGTAATAGCCCGATTTCGGGGCTAGTCGGAACAATGGTTTGGAGACCACAAATCTGACGTAGAAAAATTTAATTGTATTAGATTTTTATGGTCTACAGTTTCACGGAATGATTTCGTGAAAATTTCGTTCGAAACTCAATTTAGTAAAAAGGACTAAATTGTAAAAATTGCAAAAGTTGAGTTATACATGTTAAAGGTTTGCAATTTCTATGAGATTTTAAATTAGAGGTCCTTATATGATAATTAGACCATTTGTTAAGTTAGTTGACAAAAATGGACATGGTGAGATAAAATTTTAAAGTTTGGAAAAAAGGGCATTTTGGTCATTTAGTAAATAAAAGAATAAAAAGGGAAAATAAAGCCAAAATTTGTTCATCTTCTCCAACCCTTGGCCAAAAATTGGAGACATCATAGCTAGGGATTTCTTCAACTTTCAAGTTTGATAGTAAGTGCATCCTAGCCTCGTTTTTAATGCTCTTTACATTTTTGAAGTCTTTATCATCCGATTTACCTATTTCTACCATTATTTTGGAGTAGGGTTCACGTTTAAAAATTTACCCATGTGTGACATGCATGTATTTTGATGTTTGATGGAAGATATTGTATGTTTAAGGTGTGAAAAACAACTTTTACTAAGTGATTTTTAATGAAAATGCATAAAAAGGGCTTATTTGTAAAAGTTGTAAAAATGGGTAGTAGAAATGTAATTTGATGAAAAATGTGGACTGTTATGAGCATGATTTAGGTTTAGTTAGGCTTGGGTAACAAAGAAAATAGATACATTTCATTTTACAAGCCTAAGGACTAAAATATAAATATGTCAAAATTTAAGGGCAAAAATGTAATTTTACCATAATTTGATTCTTGGATAGCTTTGAGTAATGTGATAATTAAATAAGTTAAATTTTCTATTATAGATCAAGAAAAAGGAAGTTCGGATCATGATCGGGGGAAGAACAAGGTTATTGACGATTAGGTCCATTTCCTACTATTTTGTACCGAGGTAAGTTTGTATGTAAATAATGCAATGTTGTATTATGTATTTAATGTTTAAAATTGCATTAATTGTATGATTGTTTCTATGGAAATATTCAATGAAGTTTTGACGATGAGAAAATCTCGGTTGAACCTTAGGAATAGTTTAGGATACAAGTGACATGTCACTAGGAAACCATGAGTTATGTGATTTATGTGAATTTGGGGACTTGTCATGTACGTCCGACCGGTGGTTGGGTAGTCCAATATGTGTTGTAGATACCTGACAGCTTTTGTGAGCAGTCCGTGTAGCTACGTCTTGACTAACAGCTTGAGTGAGCAGGCCCGTGATTAGCTCGCGTGTGAGCCCTATGTGTTATGAGATATGAGGTAGCATTGGCTACATATGTGGCACTTATGTGCAAGACTTGTCATGTATCGGATAGTATTCCAAGTGTTCAACAGGTAATCCGAAGAGTTTGTCAAAGTTGACAAAGTATGCAACTATGTTATGAGTTGGTACAGGTATGTACGTAAAACTCATGAGTATGGACTTTAGTATGAGATGAACTCTTGGTAAGAATGCGAATGAGTAAGTTATGCCTAAGATACGTGATGATATTTATATTAACTTATGTTGAGTAGTTTTATGATTAATGTATGATTTATGTTGCGTATTATTTGCATGCAAACTTACTAAGCTTTAAACCTTACACCCCTTTTCTTTCCATTCATTATTGTGTAGCCAAGCTAGCTTAGGGATTGAGGAACGTCGGAACTCAATCCAGACTTTCAATCGATTGTTTTGGGTATCTTGGTTTTAATATTTTGAGTATGGCATGTAACACCCCTAACTCGTATCTATTACTGGATTAGGGTTAAAAGGCATTACTGATCAATACACAACATTTAGCTTACAATTGTTAACCTCAAACATTTATTCTCATATATCATTCAAAACAATCACAATGTCCCTTATAAGGACCTACGAGGCCTTAAACATGCTTTAGAAGTGGTTTGGGATTAAACTGATATCATACGAAATTTTCAGAAAACTTAGAATTTTTTTCAATCATACAAGGGTCACACGCCAGTGTGAACAGGCCGTGTGCCTCACACGGCTAGTAGACACGCCCGTGTCTTAGGCGCGTGGAAACAGGGCATACATACTGATTTGCATCACATGGCTGAGGACACGCCCGTGTGCCAGGCTATGTGAAAACTACAGAGTATACTGACATGGGTCACACAGCGAACCACATGCCAGTATGTCAAGCCTGTATGCCCTACAAAATGGCCACACACACTTGTGTGGTAGGCTATATGCCATTTAGGGGGTATACTGACTTATACCACATGGCCAGTCACGTGCCCGTGTGTGAGATCGTGTGGAGCATACTGACTTTAATTCAATTTCAACACCAGGGGACACACGGCCATGTAGCATAACCGTGTGTCGCACAGGGCAGAGTCACATGCCCGTGTCTCTGCTTGTGTGGACAAAAAAAGGCCATTTGCATGACCAATTTGCCACCCTTTCCTGCATATACCTACACAAACTCATATAGTACCATTTTAAGACACAATTACACAGCAAGAAGTCATCAACCAATACATAATTATACAACATCCATTTCAACTAAATTCAATACTCAATTCCATATCATTTACCTATTCAAATATCAAACAATTTAACTTGCTTTACTAAGCATAATTCACATGTATAATTCATTTAGCAAAACTAATCCAGACATACATATCCACTTCAATCCCATTCATTCATTATAGATCCATTACCAACCACTAAAAGTAGAACTATTTTCACATTCATAAGCATCATCAAGTTCATCATTTTATGGCAACTCAAATGGCCAAAATACATATCCATCAAACATACCAAAATGACTCAAGCCTATACATGCCATATACCATATATACATAACTTCAAAAGTACCAAAATAGATGATCGATAGTGCGATGAAGTCACTGACGATCCCTGAATCCGAGCTAGCTTTGTAGAACTATGAAATATTGAAAATTAAACAAAGTAAGCTATAAAGCTTAGTAAGTTCGTATGTGAATATGAAATAATCACAACATTCATATAGAAATTCAAAATAGATAATATCATCAACATTTTAAGCATCAATTCTTGAGCTAACATAGAATTTATTCTTATCCTCATTCATGAGTTCTCAACTTCATCTATCTCGATACTTGAATAGTTTTCCATACATACCTATACTGATTCATTTCTATTTCTCATCAATACTCTTATCAAACAGCTCTAGTTTATAAGTTCTTACGATACAAATTCATCGATTTTCTGATGCCATAGTCCAACTATAGTCTTACACATACATTGTCAAGGCCCTGCCGTGGTCTTTCATTCACATGCCATAACCCAGTTATGGTCTTATTATTCGTTTGCCATAGCCCGGCTATGGTCTTATTCTGCAACTTGCTTTACTAAACTCATACTTTTCATGTAATATCTCAACATTTATCTAATAGAATAAATACTATCTCAATTTCATTCACTCAATAAATGTATACACATTTAAGTTCAATTATACGAGCTTACCTCGTATTCGGAATTGTCATATCAGGTCGACTACTCGATAACCTTGTTTTTCCCCCGATCTAAATTTCCCCCAATCTAAATCTGAATTCTTTCTTTCTTGATCTCTATGAATTCAAAATTGACTTACTCAATCATATATTCTTTCAATTTAGTCCAAAACATACATTTAGGCATATTTTCACTTTAGCACCTAAACTCACACTTTTAACAATTTAGTCCTTATTTCACAATTATACAAAATTCACATAATTTCATTAAACCCAAGCTTGGCAGAATTACATATAAGTCCCTAGCAGCCCAAAACTTTTATTTATTTCAGATTTCAACCCTTCAATTTACATATTTCACAATTTAATCCCTATTTGACACTTTTGTCAAAAATCACTTTACAAAACATGTAAAACTATCATCAAGTTTTCATATTTCAACAATAAACATCACATAACTCATAGATTCAACAATGGTAACTCTCAAATCTTTAACAGTTTCAAAATCTAAGGTATGGCTAGCTAGATTGAGTTGCAACGATTACAAAAACATAGAAATCATAAAAAATCGAGCTAAAACCGTACCTTAATCAAGCTAAGAGAGTGCAAAAAGCTAAAAGCTTCAAGCCCTTCTTTTCTATTCTCAATTTCAGTTTTTAAAGATGAATGTAAAGAAATTTTTAGTTTTATTTTATTATAATTATAACTTAATTAATCAATTTACTAATATAACCTTTGTTATATACATATATAATCATATAATGGATGTCCATTAATGTCCATTAACAATTAAAATGGTCTAATTACCATTTAAGGCCATCTATTTAAAAACCAAAGCTATTTGGCACCTTTAGAAAGTAGAAGGCAACTTTTGCATTTTATGCGATTTAGTCTTTTTTTCTCAAATTGACTAATTAAATGATACAATTAATTCACAAAATTTTCACACATATCAAATAACATATTGTAAACACCCAAAATAATATTAAAATAATATTTTGACCTTAGATACATGGTCTCAAAACCATTTTTCTGATTTGACTCAAAAACGGGCTGTTACATGGCATGTATAAGGACTTGGTCATTTTGTTATGTGTCATATTGGTTTAGCCAAATGTGTTGGCAATGTAATAGTTAATGATTCATTTTGAATATGGCAATTGGAAGTTGGCTAATATTAATCTTATTGGTCATTGGTATGTTTATGTGATGATACTTATTAGGAAGATGAAATTGACATGAATGGAAAAGAAAGTATGTGATGTTTATGCATGATAGATGTTAGTATGTGCAAATGATGTATTAATATATTGTTTGTGGCTGATTTGGTTGTATGTCTATGCTTGGATTGGTGTTGCTTATTTTTGTGTAGGTTGGTGCAAATAAGGGTGGCAATATGTCTTGGTAAATAGCCTTATTTTTGTCCACACAGGCAGAGACACCGTCGTGTATCTCAGCCGTGTGAAGGAAACAACCCAAGGTCATAGGCATGTGCCCAGGGCGTGTGAAGTGTGCACCTATTTTATGAAAAATAATGAAAATTAAATCGCCCACACGGCCTAAGCACATAGGCATGTGACTTGGCCGTGTGACTTTTAAATGTTGATGACTTCATAAACAGAGAGTTACATAGGTTAGGGACACGGGTGCGTGTGACCACACGGCCTAGCCAGACGGGCGTGTCCCAAGCCACATGGGTGTGTGACCCTGTTTCGAGGAAAAAATTTCTAAGTGTTGAAGAAATTTCTAAACTTCTCGGTTTAGTCCTAAACCACCTCCAATGCATGTTTTGGGCCTCGTAGGCTCGTTTTAGGGACGATATGATTATAAATGAAAATTTTTAAAACTGGATGGAAATTTATGCCTCAGTTTGTATGTTAGCTTGTGTTTAAGTTTAGTAATGCCCTGTTTCGGCATTGGATGCGGGTAAGGGGTGTTACATTTAGTGGTATCAGAGTTATGGTTTAGTCGGTTCTCGGACAACGTAGCACGTGTACGAGTCTAGTTATACATGCCATATATAAATTGTGATAGTGTGACGACTCTTGGCAATTTTAAACTGTGTTTTCATATAGTAATGGATCTCGATCGAGCTGTGGCAGATGATGTAGAAAGTAATGTGTCGGCTCCCGCCCAAGGGACGGTGCCAGTTGAGAGTATAGTCGTAACTGTGAGTCAGGAAGGAGAGGCTCGGGAAGCCTTCTTCCAGATGATGAAGAAGTGGTTCTTAGGGTTCGTTCGAACAAACCCGGCCGCTCAACAACAACATGCTCCACCCCCTCCTAATCGTCAACCTGTCCCTATAGTTCCTCAAGGTACGGACTTTATGAGATTGAATAGAACCCCGGTTGATAAGATCAGAAAGCAAGGGGCTAAAGATTTTAGAGCAACTGCCGGTGATGATCCTAAAAAAGTAGAATTTTGGCTTGAGAATTCTATTAGAGTATTTAATGAGCTATCTTGTACACCCGATGAATGCTTGAAATGTGCTATATATTTATTGAGGGACACGACATATCACTAGTGGAAAACACTAGTATCTGCGGTTCCGGACCAGCGAGTTACATGGGAATTCTTTTAGAAGGAGTTCCGAAAGAAGTATATCAATGAGCGGTTTATTGATCAGAAGCATAAAGAATTTCTTGAGCAGAAATAGGGCCGCATGTCAGTAGCTGAATATGAGAGAAAACTTGTTCGGCTCAGTAAGTATGCTAGAGAATGTGTTTCCTCTGAAGCTGTTATGTGTAAAAGGTTTGAAGACGAACTTAATGAAGACATCAAACTATTAGTGGGTATTATTGAGCTGAAAGAATTCGTTGTGCTTGTAGATCGGGCTTGTAAAGTAGAGGAACTGGCCAAAGAAAAGGGAAAAGTCGAGTCTAATGCTAGAGATGCAAAAAAAAGCTCGATGAGTAAGTTGTTCCAATCTCAGTCTAAGAAATGTAGAGAGATGCATTCTCATTCTCATGCTTCATTTGGGTTCTCAAATAGAAACCGTAGGAATCAGTATTTGGGTTATAAAGCTCAGACTACTTCTATTGCGAGTGTTGGTAATCGACCCAATAGATCTGGATGCCCATATTGTGGAAGATGTCGCCCCGGCAAGTCCCGAATGAATGACCGAGCTTGTTTCAAGTGTGGTTCCCAAGATCATTTCATTAAAGATTGCCTTGAGATGACTGAAAAAGAAAAGTTTTAGAGTACAAGGCCGAGTAGTACTGCTTCTAGAGGAACTCCCCCGAGAAATACCGAAAATGGAGCTAGCAGCAAAAATGTGAAGACAGATTCAACTTCAAGATCTAAAGCTCGAGCACCTGCTATGTAACACCCCTAACCCGTATTAATAGCCAGAATAAGGTTATGAGGCATTTCCTATCAATCACAACATAAATCATACATTTTCACATAAACATCAATCAAATATAATCTCAATGTCCATTATAAGGCTCTATGACACCTTAAAACATGATTAGAAGTGGTTCAGGACTAAACAACTGATATCATTCGAAAATTTTAGGTGTAACACCCCTTACCTGTACCTGAGACCTAGACAAAGTACGAGGCATTACCGGATACATACTTAGACATTTCAGAAACTACGGGTTATAAAATTTCATTATAATTTAAAACCAATCAAAAAACATCATAGTATCCTTATTATGGACCTACAAGGTCCAAAACATACATTAAATCGATCCGGGACTAAACCGAAAACTATAGAAAATTTTAGTAAAGTTCCTAGGGTTATACCTCACATACCCGTGTGGAGGCAAAGCACACGCCCGTGTGCTGGACATGTCCCTCACCCGTGTTGAATTATTTGGATTTATTTTCATTTCAAAGCTACAAGGGTTTTCACACGGCCAAGCACACGCCCGTGTCATCACCCGTGTCCAAAAACTCAGACATTCTGTTTATGACATCATCATTCATTTTGAGGCACACGGCCAAGGCACACGCCCAAGGCACACGCCCATGTGCTAGGCCTTGTCCTCCACATGGTTGAGACACACAGCCATGTCTCTGCCCGTGTGTTTACTACCATGCAAACTGACCCAAAATTTTAGGTGCAGGGGACACATGGCCCGGCAACATGCCCACGAGGGCTGACTGTGTGTCACATACGGCCTAGACACATGCCTGTGTGTCTACCCGTGTGGACTTTTTTAGGGCTATTTTCCAAGCTTTTGGCCACCCTCTAATATCTATACGCACTTATAGACTTCAATGGTATTTAACATGGTCTAATTATACTCTTAAACAACCTTGACATAACTCATTACATGTTAGCCTCATCTCATTGGCTTAGTACATGCTAAACTATCCTTTTCGTATGAAGGATTAACATAGCACATTTTACATTTAAGGCATATTATAACCATATACCATTATATGCTATGTCCACTCTCAAATTGTTAGGTCCCATTTCAAGCATCCATCCATGATAAACCTCATTATCATATCTCATGAAATATTTAAACATAAACATGCATCATTTGTAGGTTTTCAACCTACATCAACATGAGCCATATCTCATAGCCATATACAAAAGAATAGGTATACCATTTAAGCCCTTACATTGGCTAGCCAAATGACACATACAACAAAATAACCAAAAACCCTATACATGCCATTAAACAAAATAAAAGTATCATATACCAAAGCGGAACAAGTCGATAGTGTGTTGATTCTCCAACCATCTTCCAATCTTCACGAGTCCACAAGCTCTGTAAGATAGGGAAAAGAGAAGGGGGTAAGCATTTATATGCTTAGTAAGTTTGGATAACTGGAAAGTAAACTAATCGGTTAATTAACATACAACCATATTAGGCAATGATTCCAACAAGAATGAAATAGTTCCCTATCACATGCACTCAATCATCAAGTTAGTCTCATAACAATGCATCATATCATTAGTCTTAAATGAGCTAATCAATTCAATATTTCCATCTCTATTTCTCATGTTAATCCTGTTGAATTTCTCAGAAATCTCAATGGATGGCCCAATTACCATCAAGTCATACAAGTACACACTCCAGCGAACCTTACATCTTACGGCGGGATTACCAGTCCACGCTAAATCCCCCGTAGTAATAACTCATAGAGCAATGTCAAGATTTCCAATCCAGGCTAAATCCCTTTCAACGACAATTGCTCTCATAAGCTCGGATCTGAATTGCCAGTCCAGGCTAAATTCAATCCTCAATCGGATTACTCGTCCGGGCTAAATCCTTAATGCACCATATTCTTTGGAAGGCTCGATCACTCAAGGAACACCCGTCCAGGCTAGATCCTTCATATTTTGAGATCATCAGATTACCCGTTTGGGCTAAATCCTTTTTTGCAACACATGCAGGATCTCGTGTCATGTAAGCCATAATTTATCCATCGGATTTCCCTTTTTATTTCACCCGGGACATTTATCATCATTTCATTTGCACTAGTACATTTCATGGATTATCATGCAATGAATATCTAAATTTTCATACATTCAAGTACGTGCATATTTAAGTATATTAAGACTTTACTTTGGGTTATACGAACTTACCTAGTAGTCGTTTCGAATTCGTGTCTCGGTTATTCTGAAACCTTTTGTTTTTTAAGGTCGACCTTCGAAATTGGTTCTTCGAGGTCTATATCAGTAAAAATAAATCATTAATACCTTACATTATTCAATTTCGGCAAAAACTCACCCTAGGGCAAAATGACCATTTTGCCCCTAACCTTTCACATTTTTACAAATTAATCCTTAGGCTCGTATGATGAAATGCAGGAAATTCCTTTGATACCCAAGCTTAGCCGAATGTATTATAAGCTCATACTAGCCCACATTTTCCTCCATTCCACATTTTTACCCCACATTTTATTCATTTTTCAATTAGGTCCCTTTTTGGTGTTTTCATGAAAAATCACTTAGAAAAATATGTTTATCCAACATCCCACTTCAATAATCCTCCATAAATCATCAAAGAGCAATCATCTCATGCCTGGGTAAAATTTCTAACATCAACCCTAGCTTGAAATATGGGTAGAAATGGATGGAGCATGTTACGAGGGTTTTAAAAATACAAAGAACATTAAAAACGGGGCTAGGGAACACTTACTATCAAGCTTGAAATGTTGGAAAACCCTAGCTATGGAGACCCCTTCAAATGCGGTAGCATGGAGAAGAAAATGAGTGAATTTTTGCTTGATTTTCCCTTTCTATTACATTAATTAACCAAATGACCAAAATGCCCTTCCTTACTAACCATTCCAAATTTTCCATGCATGCCCATTTTTGTCCAAAAACTTAGAAATTGGGCAAATTACTCTTTAAGGACCTCTAATTAATATTCCAAAGTAATTTCATACAAATTGCTTCTAGAATTCAAGTTTTGCAATTTATTCAATTTGGTCCCTAATTTCCAAAGGGACACCTTACACATAGAATTTTTTCATGAAAGTTTAACACATGCTTATTTTCATATCCTAGACCTCATAATGATCATGAAATAATTATTTCAACATTGGACTTTTGGTCCCAAAACCACTATTTCGACTAGGCTCTATTTCAGGATGTTACATTGGGAAACTATTAAAATTTTCATGCATATAGGGATCACAAGCCTATGTGAATAGGCCGTAACAGGGCATACATACTGACTTGGGTCACATGACCAACCACACGCTCGTGTCTCCAGCCCGTGTGCCCTTCGAAATGGTCACAAATGCCCATGTGCTAGGCCGTATGCCCTTTAGGGGGTATATTTACTTATACCACACGGCCGGTCACACACCCGTGTGTGAGACCGTGTGGAGTATACTGACTTTAATTTAATTTCAACACCAGGGGACACACAGCCATATAGCATGACCGTGTGTCACACACGGTTGAGACACACGCCCATGTCTCTGCTCGTGTGGACAAGAATAGACCATTTGCAAGGCCAATTTGCCACCCTTTTTCATGATCACCTAAACAACAACAATGGTACCAATTCATCATACAATTAGGCAACATAAACATCCATTTCAATACACATTATACGCCATTTCAAAATCAAGCATTCATATACTTAAATCAATACCATTTGTACATTTAAAACATACCAATTGGCATGATTCATTCCTCATTACTCACCTATTCAATCATTTACAAAAGTACATATCTTACTTATTTCAATATGTATTCTTACTACCATCAATCACACACAAGGCTTGACTCATAAATCATCTATTATCCATTCATTTATTAAATCCAAATTCATATAAATCATCTATTATCCATTCATTTATTAAATCCAAATTCATACTTTTTATTAGTAAATACTTATCATATATCAATTGACCAAATAATCATCTAGAACCATCACCAACCACACCAAATTATGCCATTATACAAGGCAAATTACACATAAAACATAAGTCATTAATAAGCCATATAAAATGACCAAATATATCACTAAAACCTTTATAAAAAAGACTCAAGCCTATACATGCCATATAACCAAGTTACAAGTGTATAAATACCGAAATAAAAAATAGGATAGTGTGATGCGATCTCCACTGACTTCCAACCTGAGCGAACGTCCGAATCACTATAAAACATAGAAAAATAACACAAAGTAAGCTATAAAGCTTAGTAAGCTCGTATGGTACTACACTCATATTATTAAATAACTGCATTTAAAATCATTATTCAAAACATGATACAATTCATATGATTTCACCATTCAATCTCAAATTCATGCACATAGATGATTAAGATTTTCATGAGTTTATTCATTCAAAACACATATGGTTTGAATACTTCTTATCAATTCATTCACATTTTCATATGCACAAGCAATTATATATAAACTTTATTCAATTCAATATTCTTCATCTTTACTTAGCCAAGTGAATTATGTGAAATATCATTAAATAACGGTGTTTCTCACACTATGTGCCATATATATATTTAGTTAAAACAATTATAACCCATATCTCACATGTCATTCAATTCATACCTCATTATAGCCAAATAAACACATTTTGGCGTGAAACATACTTATACATAAATCTTTCTCATTTTATATACTTGATACACTAAGAACTTACCAAATTACCGTCATTTGATTCTCATATATGTTCTGTACAAACCTGAATCACTTAATTTAATTGTACTTTCCTTCTCGTCTTGACTATGCCCGTTGAACCGTTCAGAATCATTAAGGATGCTAAGAAATCACATAAAGCTCGTACAATGCCATATCCTAGATATGGTCTTACATGTTATCACATATCGATATCACTGTCCCAGACAGGGTCTTACACGAAATCAAATAACGATGCCAATGTCCCAGACATGGTCTTACACGTAACCACAATACAATGCCAATGTCCCAGACATGGTCTTACTTGTAATCACAACTCGATAATCCTAATGTCATGACATTCGTATCCTATACTATTCCTAAGGTTTGTACAAGACTTTCAGATATCGTAACTTTGTCGGTTCTTAATCGTATTTGCTCGTTCAACATTCATAGTAATTCAATGATAATGAAACATATATAATTCAATCCAATTCAATAATAAATAAGCATTTATAACACCATTTAAATACATTTATTAGCATACGAACTTACTTTGTTCGCTATAATGATGAATTAGGTCAACTAATCCGATACTTTGTTTTCCCTTGTTCTAGATTCGAATCTCATTTTTCTGAATCTATATAATAACAAAACTTACTTATTTAATCATTAATTCATTCAATTTACTTTGTTTTCCCCTATTATTACACATCTTTGTAGTTTAGTCCTTATCACATAAAAATAGAAATTCATACAATTCAATACCAGCCCATGCTAGCTAAATTTTCCTTATATTCATATCAGCCCATTTTTCTCATTAATTCACAATTTACCCATGGATTTTACAAATTTCTCAATTAAATCCGTAATTGACATTTTTTTTCAAAAATCACTTAATAAAATTTGTTAATCTAGCTTCAAACTTTAATAATCTATCATGAAACACCTAAAAAACCAAGCATTCAACAATGGAGTCATTCAAAATCTATAACAGTTTTGAAAACGGAGATACAGGCTAGCTAGATTAAGCTGCAACAAGCTCAAAAGCGTACAAATCATTAAAAACAGAGTTAAAACCGTACCTATTTGAGAAAAAACACCATGGCCATATGTCAAGCTCTTCAATGGCTATTTTAAACCCCATTTTCAGTTGTAAATAGATGGAAGATGATGATATTTGGCTTTGTTTTATTTATTTAATCTTTATTAACCAATTTACAAAACTAACCTTTAATAGCATCATAAATTTCAACAATACCAAGCCATAGAATTTCACAATCAATATTTATGGATAATTACCACTTAAGGACTGCCACTATTTAATTTCATAGCCATTTAATACCTTTAACTTATAGAATTCAACTTTTATGTTTTACGTAGTTTAGTCATTTTTATTGAATTAACGACTCAAACAATAAAATTCCTTTACGAAATTTTCACATGAACATTCTATCATACTGTAAACCTTAATAAAATAATAAAATAAATATTTTAACTTCGGATTATGGTCCCAAAACCACTATTCTGATTAACCCTAAAAACGGGTTGTTACATGCTAGGGCCTATGCCATCCGTGCCCGCAAAGAAGCGACATCTCCGGATGTTATCATAGGTACTGTTTCTCTTTATGATACTACGGTTATTGCTTTGATTGACCCATGATCTACCCATTCATATGTATGCATGAATTTGGTAATTAGTAAGAATATGCCTATTGAGTCTACGAAATTTATGATTAAGGTGTCAAACCCTTTAGGCAATCATGTATTAGTTGATAAAGTATGCAAGAAATGTCCTTTGATGATTAGAGGTCACTATTTTTCGGCTGACTTAATGTTGCTGACGTTTGATGAATTTGATGTTATATTGGGTATGGATTGGTTGACTGTGCATGATGTTATAGTAAATTATAGATGGAAAGTCATTAAATTGAAATGTGAAAATGGTGAAATTATTCAAGTTGAATCAGATTATCAAATCAATTGCCAATTGTGATTTCTTCAATGTCTGCTCAGAAATGTATAAGAAAAGGTTGTGAAGCCTATCTTGCCTATGTGTCGAATAAAAAAGAATCTGAATTGAAAATTTAATCAATGCTAGTAGTGTGTGAGTATTCGGATGTGTTCTCGGAAGAATTGCCAAGTTTGCCTCCAATTAAAGAAGTTGAGTTTAGTTTTGACTTGGTCCCTAGGACTACACCGATATCGATAGCTCTGTATAGGATGGCCCTGACTGAATTGAAGGATTTGAGAGCTCAGTTGCAAGAATTGACAGATAAGGGTTTTGTAAGACTGAGTTATTCTTCCTGGGGTGCACCGGTATTATTTGTAAAGAAGAAAGACGGATTTATGAGACTTTGCATTGATTATCGATAGCTTAATAAAGTGACTATAAATAACAAGTTTCCCTTGCCGAGAGTTGATGACTTGTTTGATCAGCTAAAAGGAGCAACAGTGTTCTCGAAGATAGATTTGAGATCCAGATACTACCAGTTGTGAGTTAAAGAGTCAGATGTACCAAAGACTGCTTTTAGAACAAGGTACGGGCACTATGAATATCTTGTTATGCCTTTCAGACTAACAAATGCTCTTGTAGTTTTTATAAACATAATGAACCGAATTTTTTGACCATATTTAGATAAGTTTGTGGTTGTTTTTATTGACGACATACTGATTTATTCTCAAGATGAAACAGAGCATGCCGAGCACTTGAGAACTATTTTACAGACCTTGAGAGAAAAATAGTTGTATGCTGAGTTTAGTAAAAGTGAATTTTGGCTTCGAGAAGTCAGATTTTTAGGACATTTTGTTTTAGGTGATGGTATTCGAGTTGATCAGAGCAAGGTTTCTGCTATTGTTGAAGGAAAACTACTAAAGAATGTATTTGAAGTTAGAAGCTTTTTGGGATTAGAGGATTATTACAGATGGTTTGTTAAAGGATTTTCTATGATTGCTACTCCTATGATGAGATTACTGCAAAAGGATGTTAAGTTCGAGTAGTCTGAAAAATGTTAGCAAAATTTTGGGAAATTGAAGGCATTATTGACTGAGGCACCAGTTTTAGTACAACCTAAATCGGGGAAAGAATTTGTAATTTATAGTGATGCTTCATTGAATGGACTAGGATATGTGTTGATACAAGAGGGAAAAGTGATAGCTTATGCCTTGAGACAGTTGAAACTGCACGAAAAGAACTACTTGACTCATGATTTAGAGTTGGCTGCTATTGTGTTTGCCTTGAAGATTTGGAGACATCATTTATACGATGAGAAATGTCACATCTTTACCGATCATAAAAGTTTAAAGAATCTGATGACTCAAAAAGATCTAAATTTTTGACAGCGGAGATGGCTTGAGTTATTAAAAGACTATGAGCTTGTGATCAATTATCATCCAGGAAAGGCGAATGTAGTAGCCGATGCTTTGAGTAGGAAATCTTTGTTTTCTTTGAGGGTCATGAATACATAGCTGACTTTATCCGATAATGGTTCGATTCTAGCTGAGTTCAGAGCTAGACCAATGTTTCTTCAGCAAATTTGCGAAGCTTAAAGGTGTGACAATGAGTTGCAAACCAAGAGAATTCAGTGTGAATCGAGCGATGACTCAAAATTTTAAATTGTCTCTCATGATTGTTTGAGATTCCGAGGTAGGATTTGTGTTCTTAAAGATACAAAGTTGATTCTGAAGATTCTTAATGAGGCACATAGTGGTTGTTTGTCTTTTCATCAAAGTAGTACAAAAATGTATTGTGATTTGAAGAAAATGTATTGGTGGTCAGGTATGAAATGAGATATATTAGAGTGTGTTTTGTCAATAGGTAAAGGTCGAACACCAAGTACCTTCGGGCTTACTTCAACCTATGATGGTTCCCAAGTGGAAATGGGACAGAATTACCATGGATTTTGTGACAGGTTTACCTTTGACTCCGAAAAAGAAGGATGTCATTTGGGTTGTTGTGGATAGATTGACAAATTTGGCTCATTTTATACCGGTACGTACTAATTTCTCACTTGATAAGCTTGTTGATTTGTACATTGCTAAAATTGTTAGACTTCATGGAGTACGTATTTCTATTATATCAAATAAAGACCCGAGGTTCACTTTGCTATTTTGGAAAAAGTTGCAAGAAGCTTTAGGTACAAAATTGAATTTTAGTATAGCTTTCAATCCACAAACTGATGGTCAATCTGAGAGAGTAATTCAGACTTTAGAAGATATGCTCCGATGTTGTGCACTAGAATTCCAAGGTAGGTGGGCAAAATATCTATCGTTGGTTGAATTTGCCAACAATAACAATTTTCAGTTGAGCATAAAAATCGCGCCTTATGAAGCATTGTATGGCTGAAAATGCCAAACTCTATTATACTGGACAAAGCTCAGAGAGAATCAAATTCATGGGGTTGACTTGGTTAGAGAAACTGAAGAAAAAGTAAGGGTGATTCGTGATTGTTTGACAGTTGCTTCAGCTAGACAAAGGTCGTATGCGGATATGAAAAGAAAAGAGATTGACTTTCAGATTGGTCTTAAGGTATTTTTGAAATTATCTCCATGGAAGAAAATTATAAGCTTTGGTCGTAAAGGCAAGTTAAGTCCGCAATTTATTGGGCCGTATGAGATTACCGAAAGAATAGGACTGGTAGCATAATGGTTAGCTTTGCCATCTGAGTTGGAAAGGATCCACAACATGTTTCATGTGTCAATGTTACGTCGTTATAGATCAGACCCTTCGCATGTGATTTCACCGAAAGAAGTTGAGATTTGTCCAGATATGACTTACGGTGAGGAACCGATCAAGATATTAGCCCAGAAAGTAAAATAGTTGAGAAATAAAAGTATAGCTCTTGTGAAAGTGTTGTGGCAAAGACATGGGGTTGAAGAGGCTACTTGGGATCCCAAGGAGGCAATGAAAAAACAGTACCCAAACCTATTTTCTGGTAAGATTTTCGGGGACGAAAATCCCTAAAGGGGGTGTAACACCCCTAACTTGTATCTGTCCCCGGACTAGGGTTATGAGGCATTACCGAACATATCGGAACATTTAATAATCAATTCACAATAACATCCACACAGCATGGCATCATAGTCAAACATCATTTCAAAGTCCCTTTCTTAGGTCAACGAGACCTTAAACATGCTTTAGGAAAGGGTCGGGACTAAACCGAGAACATACAAAATTTCTCAAAAACTTAACAAATTTTCAAAGTTACAAAGGTCACACGCCCGTGTGACCAGGACGTCTACCTCACACAACATTAGACACGCCCGAGTGTCTAGGCCATGGTAAAACAGGGCATACATACTGACTTGTACCGTACGATCGGAAACACGCACGTGTGCCTTGGCCGTGGTCGAAACTAACTTTGGTCACACGGCTAACCACACGCTCGTGTGTCAAGGCCGTGCTTGAGACTGACTTCAAATTGTAGGACTACCCCAGGGGACACATGGCCTTGTAACATAACCGTGTGTCGCTCACAATTGAGACACACACCCATATCTCTGCCCGTGTGGACAAAAATAGGCTACATGAAAAGCCATTTTGCCAACCTATATACATAAGCTTTTAATACCATATTTCATAACCCAATATGCGACCAAAACATTTCCAAAACCAGCATCACTCATACTTCAATATCATTAATCATTTCCATACATAATTCCAACTCAAACATATTAATTCCATGTAACTAATTCATACCATGAACACATGATTCATATCACATTTATAACCATTTCAACCACAAAACTAACTTACCAAAAAGACCATTTCACTGGGCCATATATATACACCAAATTTACCATTTTTGTATCACACATCATATAAAAATCAAACCATAAGTTCAACCATAATCAAGCCATATCTCATGGCATGATATGCCCATCTCAAAACATACCACATTAATCCTAGCCTATACATGCCATACTTTGAAATATACATTTTCAAAAGGTACCAAAATAATATTTGATAGTGTGGTGATGATGTTCGACGATCCCCGAGCTTTCAGTAGCTTCGATAATCTATAAAATAATTGGAAAACACACAAAGTAAGCTTTCAAAAGCTTAGTATGCCAGCTTTCAAAAGCTTAGTAAGCCATATACAAATAAACTTATCTCATATCAAAATTATAAAATAATTCATTTATATGAATCAGAGAATAACATAATAACAAATTCATATTTCTCATTTAATTCAATAGTTCATAATCACTTACTTATAAGTACATCACATATCCATGTAACTCACATATCAAAAGATCATATTCATACTCACCTTTCATTGCCAAATTCCATATATAGTTATTCATTTCTCGGGATGCTCGTTGAACTGTATGGAATCAAATAGGATACGTGGATAGCTCGAAAAGTTCGTACAAAGCCAATATCCCAGACGTGGTCTTACATGTAATCAAATATCAATGCCACTTTCCCAGATAGGGTCTTACACGAAATCAAATACGATGCCGATGTCCAAGACATGGTCTTACACATAGATCTCAAATCGATGACAATGTCCCAAATGTGACACCCCTAATGTGACCCTAGTCGGAAAGTGGTTTCGGGACCACAAAACCGAGTCATAAAAATAATTAACCGTCATACTTGATGCTTATTATATGTATATATGCATGTGTGAAAATTTCATGTTTGAATTTTGTTAATTGAAAGTGAATTTTAGTAATAGGACTTATGTGTGACACTTTGAAATGTGATGGGTTAATCTATAAGGATCTATTAGTGCATGTTATGAAAATAATGGGTTTGCATGTCAAATTTCCACCTATGACAAGTAGTGGCCGGCCATGCTATGGGATGAAATGTATTACAAACATTTTATGTTAGTGTTTCATGTTAGAAATAATAAAATAAAGAACATGGGTAATAAAATAATAGTGGTTAGTAGGGGAGAAACAAAAAAATTAGCTAGGTTGCTCCTCCATTGCCGTGACTTGAGGGAGGAAGAAGAAAGTTTGGTTGCTTTAATTTTTGGCTTAGAAGATGGCTAGAAGGAGGAAAAACTATGATTTTAGCTAGTTAGGTAGTTGAAATTTCAAGTAACTCGGTAATCCATCGAAGAAGAGGAAGAGGGCTGCAACAAAAAGAAAAATGGAGACAGTTTGCATGTTGAAGGAAACTAAGGATTTAGCTTGTTTAAGAGTTGTATCCTAAGTTGGTAAGTTTTCTAAGCTCCCCTCTATCTTTAACTTTGTTGTAAAGAAAAATGATGATGGATTGTGGTTGGAAGGCATGGATGCGGGTGGTAGAAAAGAAAAGCTCTTTGATTAGTTGTAAAAATTACTACTGTCCAATTTTGTGCCTTCGTTATGCTGTCCAAAATTTGAACAAATTAATGGTTCTATTTTAATGCCGATTAGGGGTTGATAAATTGAGTCTAATAGCTAAAATATTATGTTATTCTTACTAAGTTTCAGTTGTTAGTAGTGACGTAACAATGTGACAATTAAATGCATAAATGATTTCTTGAAACTCCAGCTTGAAAACAAATTGTTCCAGCATGTAAATGCTGATTTGAATGTGCTGTAATATGTGGAGGAATTGGTCTGCTGCATGTTTGAAATAAAAGAAAACAATGGTTGTTAAATAATGCTTGCTGTCCAGATTGAAATTATGCTAGAAGGTTGAACAATTGTTGTTCAAATGGAATTTTGGAGTGTTTAATGGACTCCATGTTGCTAAAATTTACATGAATAGAAATTTCTAAGCTTAAATTGTAAGAATTTGAGTTGTGTGGTTTAAATTGTCAAAGATGCATTTGGCAATTGATTATAATTTGTTAAAGGGTGTAAAGTATTGATAGTTCTAAATGGTACATAGTTAAATGAAGATGGAAGCTTGATAAACTTTTATTTAGAATGTGAATTAGATATAAATTAAATAAGCATGATATCGAATCATGGCATGTTTTATTAAATATGATACATATTGAAATCTATTGTTTTAGATGTAGATTAAATGATATGTGATTGCCAAATGTGATTGTTAAGTGAATAATATTAGTTAAGTACTTAAGAAAATCTATTGTTTTACTTAAGCTTAAGAGCAAAGAGGATCAAAGTCGGATAGGGGAAAAGAGAAAGTAAACGAATAGCCGTGGATATCTAGTCGTCGACCACTTCCGAGGTAAGTTTTAAGTGATTAAACGTTGAGTAAATTCAATTATAATAGGACATGATGAGTTGATTTAATAAGATATGATGTGGCCATGATATGTTCTAAGTTCAAATGGTAAGTTCTTAAGTGTTTGAGCTTGGGAATTTAAGGGTAATTTGAAATAGTCTGCTTAGGACAGCAGCAGTAACGTGACTTTAGAAAATCACCATAAATTTATGGATTTGAATTAGAGGCTGAATGAGACATGAAATTAAATCTTAATGAGTCTAGTTTCTTATAAAAGAAACCGTGTAAGCAAAGGAATTTCCGATAATGACATACTTAAAGTTGTGTGAGACAGCGCAGAATGACACTGTAATCCTCTGTTCTGTTTTTAGAAAATCATTATAAATTGTACAAAAATGGTTATAAGATAAAATTTACATGCTTAGACTCCTTAATGAGTCTAGTTTCAAATGAAATCAAATAAAACACATTTTGAATTCAGTAAAATGAGAAATTTGATTCATAGTGAAGAGTGGTCAGATTAGTCAAACAGTGAAACAGGGGAAACTTTAAGAAAAATCTGGTATTGATTGGCCAAACCTAAAATTCTGGAGATTTTATGGATGGAAGATATATGAGTCTATATTCAGGAAAAATTAACGGTAAGTGATTTGGAGTTTTGTAGCTCCAGTTATAAATAATTTAGTGACTATTGCTCAGGAAAAACAGCTTGTGCTGAATTTGAGATTATGTTGTGAACCTTGATAAACTTGTTTTAGTTGCTCATAAGCTATTGATTAAACCCATACATGAATTCTAAATCGTGATATTGTAAGTTTATGAGTATTCAAATATGAAATGATAGTAAGGCCTAATGGCCGATGTGATGAATGTGAAAGTGTATATATGTGATAAGGCCTAATGGCCGATGTGATGAATGTGAAAGTGTATATGTGTGATAAGGCCTAATAGCCGATGTGATGAATGTGAAAGTGTATATGTGTGATAAGGCCTAATAGCCGATGTGATGAATGTGAAAGTGTATATATGTGATAAGGCCTAATAGCCGATGTGATGAATGTGAAAGTGTATATATGTGATAAGGCCTAATAGCCGATGTGATGAATGTGAAAGTGTATATATGTAATAAGGCCTAATGGCCGATGTGATGAATGTGAAAGTGTATATATGTGATAAGGCCTAATGGCCGATGTGTGAATGTGAAAGTGTATATATGTGACAGGGCCGAGTGGCCAACGTGATGGATGTGAAAGTGCATAAATGTGATAAGTCCCGAAGGGCATTTGTGTCAGTACTATATCCGGGTTAAAACCCCGCAGGCTTTATGCGAGAATATTATCACTGATCAATGTCCGTAAGCTTCGTGCTCGTACTATATCCGAGCTCTAAAGACCCGATGACTACGTCTGGGAATTTTGTCCGGGTAAGACCCGATAACTTCGTGTGGAGATTATGTCCGGGTAAGACTTCGTAATAAGAATTGCTTATAAATATATTCAATGCGAAAGGTTAAACAGGTATGTACTCCAAGTTTATATGTGAGCTTGATTTGCACTAAATCATAAGGTAGTTATGTGATGCATACGAGAGCAATCTATGAGACTATTCCTATGATTATGTGAGATCGGATCAGTGTGAGAGGTGATGTGAAATCATACGATATATCTATGTCACATGAGCTCACTTTTATGTGAAAGTTTATCTGCCTATTGTATATGATGAGATGTGCATATTCGGTAAAGGGATGGTATGCCCGAAGGAAGAGTGAAATAAAAATATGAACAACTATGTTATAATTTAATTGTTATCTGTTGACACTGCTTAAAACTTACTAAGCATTGTAATGCTTACTCCGTTTACTCTGTTTCCTCTGTTTTATAGATCTCATTGCGAAGCTACAGGCTCAGGGATCGTCAGCAACTAGTCACACTATCACTATCCACTGTTTGGTACTGCTATGTTTTGGATTATCTTATGGCATGTATAAAATAGACTAGTGGCGGAAGAATATTTTGGTTAATGTATATAGCCATGCGAAAATGGCTTATATATGTTTGAGCATAATGTTATAATCATTTGGTATGGAATGGTTAATCACTATCATAATTTGTGCTATTTATGCAAAAAGGGCTAGTTGAATCATGGAAACTATGAAATAGGTAAAGTCTACCTTAAAGGCTGATGCTGGCAGCAGCAGTGATGTAGATTTGGGAAAATCACTAAAAATAGTAGGATTGGAGTTAAATAATGAATAAATTATGTAAACGAACCTTGATGAATCTATTTTCATAGGAAAGTAACGAGACGATCATATGGACAGTATGTTAAGAGATATTCAGGTTCTCGTGAGACAGGGCCAGAACGGTTTCTGGATTCCCTGTTCCGACTTTGGAAATTCATTATAAATTAACCAGAGATAATTAGGAGTCATGCCATATATTTATAGATTCCTCTCTGAGTCTAGTTTCTATAGAAACAAACAGCATCAGTATTGAAGCTCTGTGCAGGGAGATATCCAAGTCGTAATGCGCAAAGGTCAGTGTAGTCGATCCCTGTAACATGGGAGACTTTGACTAATAAACTGTACTAATTGGCCCGACCAAAAATTCTAGAAAAAAATATGTAGATGGGAATATGAGTCTAGTTTCAGGGAAAATTTACGGAACTGGATTTCGAGTTTCATAACTCAAGATATGATTTTTAAAGCGACTAGTACGCAGATTGCCAGCTTGTCTGGGAAATTTTTTTTTAAGTGGTTTGAAGTCTGTTAACACCTCGTGTTCGACTCCGGAGACGGCCTCGGGTTCGGGGTGTTACACCAAACATGGTCTTACATGAAATTACATATCGGAATCCTGTGTCATGACATATGTATCCTAACTATTCCTATGGTTCGTACGGGGCTTTTCGAACGTCGTCACAATATCGAAACTTTATCAAATTTCTCATATTCAGCTTCTATAACCATTCATCACAATTCAATATCATATAATCATGAATAAATCAACTCAAACACATTTATTTGTATATAGACTTACCTCGTACTTATTCAAACGGATGAAATTGGCTAATCAACGACTTTCGACTTTCCCCGATCTAATTTCGTTTTCTTTGGTACTTGATCTATATAAATTCAAATTTAACTATTTTATTCAAAAAATCATTCAATTCAATCCATATACACATGTTTAGGGCATTTTACAAGTTAGCCCTCATATTTTCACATTTTGACACTTTAGTCACTGTTTCATAAAATCACAAAATATGCATTATTTCACATTACACATGGTAGACCGAATATTTCTAGAGTACATATAAACCCATATATTTCATTTATTTCACATTTTAATCCCTCAAAATCTCATTTTCACAATTTAGCCCAAATTACTCAATTTCATCAAAAATTCAAAGATAAAACATATTTATCAAACACATATCTTTTATTTTTCACCAAATAACAACACAAAGCTCACAATTTCATCAATGGCATAACTCAAATTCATCATCAAATTCAAAAATTGAGACATGGGCTTGATAGAATACAAAGCAATGATGACAAAAACGTAAAAATTATCAAAAATCTAGCAAAACTCATACCTTAATTAAGCCTTGTGTGTGCCGAAACTTAGAACTCTTCAAACTTAGGTTTTATTTTCTATTTTTGGTGAATGAACACTAACATGAGCTTAATTTTTAACTTTGTTTTATTAAATCAACATTTAATTATCAATTTATAATATAACCTTTTTAATATCATTTAAAATCAACTAACTCATGTCTATCTTTATCCATGCATAAATCCAAGGGTTCATTTACCTCATAAGGACCTTATAAATATTAAGACACATCAATTCAGAACCTAATCAAATAAAAGGCTAGTTTTGCATTTTCTACAATTAAGTCCTTTTTCATAAATTGGCACACAAACGATAAAATTTTCATACAGAATTTTCACACATATCTATTCACATACTATAAACACGAAAAATAATATTAAAATATTTTTTTGACTTGAATTTTTGGTCTCAGAACCACTGTCCCAACTAAGGTCTAAATCGGGCTATTACAGAGGAAAGTTGTAATAGTCTGATTATGGGGCTAGTCAGAACAGTGGTTTCGGGACCACAAATCTGACATAGAAAAATTTAATTTTATTAAATTCTTATGGTATACAGTTTCACGGGATGATTTTGTAAAAATTTCGTTCAAAAATTTTTACGCTTGGGCACTCAATTTAGTAAAAAGGACTAAATTGTAAAAAGTGAAAAAGTTGAGTTCTACATGTTAGAGGTGTCCAATTGCTATGATATTTTAAATTAGAGGTCCTTATATGATAATTAGACCATTTTTTAAGTTAATGGACAAAAATGGACATGGTAAGATAAAATTTTAAAGTTTGGCAAAAAGGGCATTTTGGTCATTTGGTAAATAAAAGAATAAAAAGGGAAAATAAAGCCAAATTTTGTACATCTTCTCCAACCCTTGGCCAAAAATTTGGAGACACCATAGCTAGGGTTTTCTTCAACTTTCAAGCTTGATAGTAAGTGCATCCTAGCCCCATTTTTAATGCCTTTTACATTTTTTAAGTCGTTATCATTCGTTTTACCTATTTCTACAATTATTTTGAAGTTTGATGGAAGATATTGTATGTTCAAGGTGTGATAAACAACTTTTACTAAGTGATTTTTAATGAAAATGCATAAAAATGGCCTATTTGTAAATGTTAAAAAATGGGTAGTAGAAATGTAATTTGATGAAAAATGTGGACTGTTATGAGCATGATTTAGGTTTGGTTAGGCTTTGGTAACAAAGAAAATGGATACATTTCATTTTACGAGCCTAAGGACTAAAATGTAAATATGTCAGAGTTTAGGGGCAAAAATGTAATTTTTCCATAAGTTGATTTTTGGACAGCACTGAGTAATGTTATAATTAAATAAGTTAAATTTGCTATTATAGATCAAGAAAAACGAAGTTCAGACCTTGATCAGGGGAAGAACAAGGTTATTGACGATTAGGTCCATTTCCTACTATTTTGTATCAAGGTAAGTTTGTGTGTAAATAATACACTATTGTTTTACATATTTAATGTTTAAAATTGCATAAATTGTATGATTTTTTCTATGGAAATATTCAACGATTTTCAACGATAAGAAAATCCTGGTTGAATCTTAGGAATAGTTAAGGATACAAGTGACATGTCACTAGGAAACCATGAGTTATGCGATTTATGTGAATCCGAGTGCTGGTCATGTACGTCCTACCGGTGGCTAGGTAGTTCGGTATGTGTTGCCGATACCTAACAGCTTGTGTGAGGAGGCCCGTGATTAGCTCGCGTGCGAGCCCTATGTGTCATGAGATATGAGGTAGCATTGGCTACATATGTGGCACTTATGTGCAAGACTTTTTATGTATCCGATAGTATTCCAAGTGTTCAACAGTTAAACCAAAGAGTATGTCAAAGTTGACAAAGTATGCAACTGTGTTATGAGTTGGTACAGGTATGCATGTAAAACTCATGAATATGGACTTTAGAAGAAGATGAACTCTCGGTAAGAATGCTAATGAGCAAGTTATACCTAAGATATGTGATGATATTTATGTTAACTTATGTTAAGTAGTTATATGATTAATGTATAATTTATGTTGCTTATTATTTGCGTGCAAACTTACTAAGATTTAAAGCTTACTCCCTTTTTCTTTCCATTCCTTATAATGCAGCCAAGCTAGCCCGGGGATCGAGGAACGTCGGAGCTCAATTCACACTATCAACTGATTGTTTTGGGTATACTTGGTTTCAATATTTTGAGTATGGCATGTATAGGGACTTGGTCATTTTGTTATGTGTCATATTGGTTTAGCCAAATGTCCTGGCAATGTAATAGTTAATGATTCATTTTGTATATGGTCATTGGAAGTTAGCTAATATTAATCTTATTGATAATTGGTATGTTTATGTGATGATAGATGTTAGTATGTCCAAATGATGTATTGATATATTGTGTAACATCCATATTTTAAGGTCTAGTCGAAACTGTGGTTTCGAGACCATATATCCGAAATAGAAATAATTATTTAATGATTATTATGAGGTCTAGAATGAGAATATATGCTTGAGTAAAAATTTCATGGAGAAATTTTATGCCTAAGATGCTCAATATGACACTAAGAACCAAACTGCAAAATATGAAAAACTTGAGTCCTAGAAGCTTTTAGTATGAAATTGAGTTGGATTATAAATTAGAGGTCCTCAAATAGTAATTTGACTAAGTTCTAAAAATTTGGACAAAAATGGGAATGCATAGGTAAAATTTTAAAGAAATGCCTTAAGGGCATTTTGATCATTTGGTTAATGAAAGAATAAAAAGGGAAAATTCAAGCAAAAATGTTGTCCATCTTCTTCATGTGTGCTGAAAATTCGAGGGACTCCATAGCTAAGGTTTTCAACATTTCAAGCTTGATTGTAAGTGCCCCCTAGCCCCTTTTTTGATGTTCTTTATATTTTTGAGATCCTTGAAGCATGTTCTAGCCATTTCTATCCTTATTTTAAGCTAGCGTTCATGTTCAAAAACTTACCCATGTGTGACATGTTTGTATTTTGGTGTTTAATGGAGGAATATAAAAGTTTGATGTATGATGAACGTCTTTTGTCAAGTGCTTTTTCATGAAAACACCTAAAATGTAAAGCCCCAAAGCCTAAGTATTTATTTTTTTTATGTTTGTGACACACAAGTGCATGTCTGCTTTAGTGGTTAAGTGTTCTGGGAAGTGCCTGAAAAGTCTTGGGTTCAAGTGTTGGCTTGTGCAAAAGTTTTATTTTTAAAGGAATAAACCTTATCTCTGGTCAGTAGGCTTTTAAAATAATGTGTTTATAACATGAAAGAATGGGCCTGCTGGTCTAAGGGATAAGTGGCGCGTTACTGTTACTGAGGATCCTGAGTTTTAGTCATGTTTTGCGTAATGGAGTGTTTTATTTTGCTGCCTTTACTGCGTGGGTAGTAGAAGTTGACCGAAACACTGCTGAGTGGGTGGAGTTTGAATTGGAGGTTAAGTAGATTATGGTGGAGGGATTTTAGGAGGGAATGTTAGGATGTGGATAGTGATCGATTAGAGAGATTTGAGGAGCCAAGTGAGGAAAGTGTCTAAGGGTAGGCCGAATATAGGAGTCCCATTTTGTCAAAATCGATCATAGGACCTTTTAGCTCTTTGGTGTCAAATTTGTGTCTCTAGTTTTGCTGCCTATTCTTCGATTTCATTGTGTTTTTCTCTACTAAGAGGCTAAATTGTGCTAGGGGTTTTTGGCTACTACCTTTCATGTTCATTTATTTTCAACTTGGCTCTTATCTGCAGTTCTCATTGTTTATCGATTTCCCTTCTCTTCCTCGACTCTTCTAGCTGGTGTGCCCTCCCTTTTGTCCTTGACCAAATACCCTTCTTCCTCTTCTTCAATCGATTTTTCTTTGGCTGACTCTCTTTTCTTCTCTTCTCTTCTCTCCCTCTTTCAAACTTTGACCGAATACTCCCTATTCAATTCAATTCAATTCTATTCTCTATTTCCCTCAATTCTTTCCTTTTCTTTCACCTTGTTGTTTGGCCGACTACGTCACCTCTATTCTTTGGGTTTTGGTAGTATTATTTGACCAATCAGGTTTGTGTACACATGGTTATTCTCTCGCTCTTTCTCCCTTTCTGCCATATTAATAGTTTTCACCTAACAGCTTCCTTTGCTAGGGGTGTGGTTATGCTAGCCTTGCCTCTGTCGTATTAGGTGATCATTTTGGGGACAAGCTATTGCTTCCCTTCCCTATAATCGATTTTGCGTTCTCAATAGGTAGCATACATTGGTTCAAACTGTTTATGCGAACAATAATGATTAAGGTTAATAGGTTTCAATTAGAATGCAGGTGATCTCTAAGGGCTTGTAATCAGTCTTCTGCAATGGTTGAAGTGTGCATAGTCCAAATTACTCAATCAAGGCAAGTATTAAGTAATATTTTAGGATAGGTGTTAAAAAGGGATGTTTCAACCCTATAGATTAAAGGACTAATGGAGTGTCTTGATTAAATATAGGTTGGTGCTCGTAGGCTTTTGCGCTTTCGCAAACAAGGTGTGCAAAAACACAACCTCTATTTGTAAATAAAAAAAAGCTGACATAAGCGACCGACGACACTACACGGGCGTGAGCTTGCTCGTGTGGTAGTCCGTAAGCCTAAACATAGGCTTATGATCGTTGAGACCGACCATGAACGATTTCATGGGCCAAGGATAACTTGGGCCATTTTAGGCCGAATTGAGCAGTGTGGGCCCCACGAGCATATGGGCCCCACATGGGTAAACCACATGGACGTGTGGAGAATATTGGGCCAGGCTGTGTATCCACACAACCAAGACCATTTCAGGGCTTCGTGGGCCACAATATGGGTCGTGGGCCCATTTTCACTATTTGACTATTAAGGTTGCACGGGTCGCTCAAGACTAGTGTGGACCTACTACTGGGTCGGTAGGTGTACCTAGACCCCCTAATTGATAAAATGACTGAAATGCCCCTACATGGTAAAATGACTGATATGCCCTATGAGATGTATGATTATGTCTGAGCATGCTGTTTTAAATATATTGATGACATGAATGATATTATGACATGATGCATGATGTGTTGCATGGGGATGGGATTTATTATGATTGGAGGAAGTGTACTGTACTAGCAGCTCTATGGCAAATACTGTTTAGTGCCGCAACCGATACTACTCAGAGTGTACGGATGGGTGGGTTGATTTTATCCCCACATAGAGTGTAGGGTTGGACGGAGATAGAGTGTAGAGGCTGGTTCGGTAGGATCTACTGATTGCATATTTGTATTGTACTGTTATTGAGATGGGCTCTGGCCCACACTGATACTGATACTGTAATAGGCTAAGGCCCTAACTGAAACTGAACCGTTACTAAATTGTGCTTAGGCCTAGACTGTATATGCTCACTGTTTGGTTTTGATATGGGATTACACACTGAGTTTCCATAACTCATCCGTTTGTTTATCTATACAGGTAATCCCCAGGCTTAGGCGGATTGGTGCTGCGAGGGACTCAAAGGTGGCCACACAATTGTACGGACTTTCTCATTGGGTTTTTACATTATAAGTAGTTTTATCTTTGGTATTTTTAATGTAATAAGGCCTCTTTAAATTTGTAATATTTAATTTGGGGTTTTATTTATTTCGATTTATATTTGCTAGCGGTAGGATGCAGGTTTTCAAATAGCTAAAACTTTTTCAAAACACCATATTTACGCAACATGTTTTAGAAGCTCCCGCAAGAAATAATGTTTTAAAATTAATAACAATTTAATATGATTAACTTTTTACCAAACGACTTAAATTTTGAAAATGAACGACACACCCTAAAATCTTCGTTTAGATCACATAGAGTTTAAATATAGAACGAGTTTTTCAACGATATTATACTTTGCGAAAAACACTTCAATGTGACTACGCCAGATTTGGCCATAATGTTCGGGATGGGTTTGGGGGTGTTACATTTAGTGGTATCAAAGCCAGGTTGAAAAACTTAACTATAGTTTAGGTTTTCACTAAAGCTTTAAATTTCCAAAAAGAACTGTATCAAATGATTTGAAAGTATTTTGAAAAGTTTTACTAAATGTGTGGTACACCGAGTCTCTAGCACTGATTCTGTAAGTCTTCTGAAACTGTTGCTTGTTTTAAACTAAATTGCTGAGACTACTATAGGCAGTAGACTGTACTGAAATACTCTATTTAGGTTAAACTAAAAAATGTAGTAAGACTACAGATCTACGAGAACGAACTCTAAAATACTGATACTGTTGTTCATAAATATTCTTAATAAATACTTGAACTGTAAAATTGATGCATAAAATTGTTAATACAGATAAAGCATAATTCGATAATGAGAACCAGAGGTACTCGTGGAAAGGGTACAAGAGGTCGCGGCGAAGGCCGTAGAGGTGTTAGGGCTGGGTTTTCGTCATCTGGCCAAATGCCTAATCTTGAGGCTAGGGAGGCACCAATTTCACCTGGGACTGAGACTGGGTCTCACAATCGCGCGGCTAGGGACTACGCACTGTCCCAAGCTATGTTGTCAATTCTAGAGAGGGTCGTTGGGCCCAATACTGGTACTATAGGCCATGGGTCAGTTACAAAACGAATCTGATCTAATTGAGCTGAGATTTTTAGGGGTATTGTTGGAGTACCCCCTAATGTGGCTGAATATTAGGTTGGGGCCACGAAGAGGATAATGGATGACCTCGAGTGTACCCTCGAGTAGAAAGTAAAGGGTGCAGTGTCACTGTTGCAAGATGAGGCCTACCAGTGGTGGCTTATGGTTAAAGAGGGTATTCAACCCGATCGGATGACCTAGGAATTTTTCAAGACTGCTTTCGAAGAAAAGTATGTGGGTGCTAATTTTGTGGATGCCTGGAGGAGGGAGTTTCTAAATCTGACACAGAGGGATAAATCAGTGGCCGAATATGAGGCTAATTTTTTATGATTAAGCCGTTATGCGCGAGGTATGGTGGCGACTGAGTACAAGCGGTGTGTCCATTTCGAGGAAGGCCTCAGGGATAGCCTAAGAGTTCTAATAGCTCCACAGAAAGAGCGAGATTTTTCCACTTTAGTGGATAAGGCGAAGATCGCTGAAGATGTGAAGCGTGCTGAGTGCCAGAGCCGTGAAAAGGAGAGAGGTAAGAACAAAAAGGATTTGGAGCCCTCAAGTTCATTTCTGAGGCTTAAGAAAAAGGCCAAAGTTGATGAGCCATCAGAGTTGGGCCTCCTGTTGTTACTACTGGGCCGCAGCCTTGTACCGATTATGGAAGACGCCATAGGGTGAGTGTTGGAAAAAGACTAGGGCATGTCTGAGGTGCGAATTGGAGCATCGTATCAGAGATTGTCCATGAAGGCTCAATCACGTGCAAGCAACAGGTTTGGGTATGGTACAGCCACCGATGGGTGTGGCACCGAGTGGCCATGGTTAGGTCAAAGGTGGAAATGGTATGGGCCGTGGTCAGAGGGTACTGGGTAGAGGTGCTGGTGATACTGAGGCGAGGCAGCCAACTCTGGTTTATGTTGTACATCGCCGAGAGGATGGTGATGCTCCAAATATTATCACGGGTACGTTCTTCATTTATAATGTACCTTATACTGCACTAATAGATATAGGATCTACTCATTCCTATATAGCTTGTAATGTTTCAGAGACTTTGGATATCTTGGTTGAGAGTATTACAAGTGAGGTTATTGTGTTGAGTCCATTGGGGCAGTCTGTAAGGGTAGATAAACTGTTCAGGGATGTGCTTTTGGAGGTTCAGGGGGTTATCTTTTTGGCGGATTTGATGGAACTTTCTTTTGGAGAATTTGACTTAATTCTTGGAATGGATTGATTGGTGAAACATCGGGCAAGCTTGGATTGTGCTACTAAACGTATGGTACTAAAAACTACGGAGGATGAGGGGGTAGTTGTAATTGGGGAGCGTCGGAATTACTTGTCAAATGTGATATCTACATTAAGGGCCAAGAAATTGGTTCGTAAGGGTTGTGAGGCATATCTAGCCTACAACAGTGTTTCAGATTCTGAGGTTTCTTCTGTCAAGGATATTAGAACAGTTAAAGACTTTCCAGATGTTTTTCTAATGAGCTGCCTGGGTTACCTCCAAACCGTGAAGTTTAGTTTGGGAGAGCTCCTGCCTGGTATAGCTCCGGTGTCCATCGCCCCTTATAGTATGGCACAGAAAGAGCTTGCGGAGCGTAAGGCTCAGATTCAAGAATTATTGGATCGTGGGTTCATTCGACCTAGTATGTCTCCATGGGGAGCACCGATTTTGTTTGTAAAAAAGAAGGATGGATCCATGCGCATGTACATTGATTACTAGAAGTTGAATAAATTGACTGTTAAGAATAAGTACCCCTTACCGAGGATTGATGATCTATTCGACCAGTTTCAAGGAGCTTCGATTTTCTCTAAGATTGATCTCCGATCGGGGTACTATCACCTATGGGTTAAAGCGATTGATGTGTAGAAGACAACATTTAGGACTTGCTATGGTCATTACCAGTTCCTAGTGATGTCGTTTGGACTAACGAATGCACCAGCAGCTTTTATGGATCTGATGAACCAAGTGTTCTAGCCCTATCTGGGTCAGTTCATAGTGGTCTTTATTGATGACATCCTGGTGTATTCGAAGACTGAAGATGAATACGATGAAGATTTCCGAATTGTTCTGCAGATTCTTAGGGAGAAACAATTGTACGCCAAGTTCAGTAAGTGTGAATTCTGGTTATGAGAGGCAACATTTCTGGGCCATGTAGTATTTACTGAGGGATTAGGGTTGATCCTCGAAAAATTGAAGCTGTGCTGGATTGGAAAATACCTAAAACGGTATCTAAGATTCACAATTTTCTGGGACTAGCAGGGTATTATCGACAGTTTGTTGAGGGGTTTTCATTGATTGCTGTACCTCTGACTAAGTTGTTGCGTAAAGGTGTGTCGTTTAACTTGACTGGTGCACAGCAAGAGAGTTTTGAGAAGCTTAAAAAAATTTTGACTGAGGCCCCTGTCTTGATACAGCCAGAGTCTGGGAAAGAATTCGCTATTTATAGCAATGTATCACATGTTGGTTTGGGATGTGTGTTGATGCAAGAAGGTAAGGTGCTTGCATATGCGTCCTGTCAACTTAAGACTCATGAGGTGAATTATCCAATGCATGATTTGGAGTTGGCTGCGGTGGTATTCGCACTGAAGATTTGGAGGCATTACCTGTACGGTGAGAAGTTTATCATTTACACTGATCACAAAAGCCTCAAGTATCTCCTCACTCAGAAGGAGCTGAATCTTAGGCAGCGTAGATGGATTAAGCTGCTAAAAGACTATGACTGTATGATCGAATATCATCCTGGTAAGGCAAATGTGGTGGCTGACACACTGAGCCGTAGGGCTATGACTGATCTGAGGGCGATGTTTGCTCGTCTCAGCTTATTTGATCATTGTAGTCTGTTGGCCGAACTTCAGGTTAAATTGACATGGATTGAACATATTAAATGCAAACAGTTGGAGGATGAGTCACTATGTCCTCGATTCTGACAGATTGAGAGTTGTATCACATTAGATTTTGACTGAATAGCGAAGGTGTGCTCTGTTTCTGTGGGAGAATTTGTGTGCCAAAGGATACCAATTTGAGACAGTCTATACTATGAGAGGGGCATAGTAGTAGTCCCTATGTTACGCATCCTGGTAGGAATAAGATGTACCAAGACCTTCGTGAGTTATCTTGGTCGCCAGGTCTTAAGCGTGAAGTTACCGACTTTGTGGGCAAATGTCTAAATTGCTAGTAGGTTAAGGCTGAACATCAGTTACATTCAGGGTTGCTTTAGCCAGTTAAGATTCTGCTTTGGAAGTAGGAGAGAGTGACTATGGACTTCGTTAGTGGGCTGCCCTAACGCCTACTAAGAAGGATTTAGTATGGGCTATCGTGGATCGGTTGACCGAATCTGCCCATTTCATACCATTTTGTACTGATTACTCATTGTAGAAGCTAGCTAAACTGTATGTGTCTGAGATAGTGAGACTGCATGGGGTACCAGTTTCCATGATAGAGATCCCCGCTTCAAGTCTTGGTTTTGGAAGAAGTTACACGAGGCTTTGGGACAAGATTGAACTTCAGTATTGCGTTCCATCCTCAGATAGATGGTCAGTTAGAGAGGGTGATTCAGATACTGGAGGACATGTTAAGGACTTTTATGATAGACTTCGAGGCAGTTGGGAGGACTACTTGCCATTAGCAGATTTTGCGTATAACTATAGTTATTAGTCCAGCATACAGATGGCACCTTATGAGGCATTATATGGCCGTAGGTGTCGTACTCCTTTGTGTTGGACTGGGTTAGGTGAGCGACATGTATTGGGTCCTAAATTAGTTTCTGATACCGAGGATAAAGTTAGACTAATTCGGGATCGACTGAAGGCGGCGTCAAAAAGACAGAAGTCGTATGCGGATCTGAAGCGTAAGGTGATTGAGTATTCTATGAGGGACTTCATTTTTCTTAAGGTCCCGCCATGGAAAAAGGTACTGAGATTTGGACGGAAGGGCAAGTTGAGCCCTAGGTTCATTGGGCCTTATTGCATACTAAAACATGTGAGATCGGTTGCCTATCAATTAGAGTTACCTCCAGAGCTGGACCGAATTCATGATGTGTTTCACGTCTTTACGTTGAGACGCTACTGCTCTGATCTTATGCATGTTATCTCGATTGAGGAGATTGAAGTTAGGCCAGATTTGACTTTTGAGGAGAAACTGTCCAGATTTTAGATTATGATATAAAAGTCTTAAGGAAGAAGTCTATCCAACTGGTTAAGCTTCTTTGGCATAATCACAGCTCTGAGGAGGCCACGTAGGAACCCAATAAGGCGATGCGACAACAATACCCTCATCTGTTTTGATCAAGTAAATTTTGAGGCCAAAATTTTCTTTTAGGGGGTAGAGTTGTAACGCCTCAAATCCTAATTATTTATTTTTTGTATGTTTGTGACACACAAATACATGTCTGTTCCAGTGGTTAAGTGTTCTAGGAACTGCTTGAGTAGTCTTGGGTTCAAGCCTTGACTTATGCAAAAGTTTTATTTTTAAAGGAATAAACCATGTCTCTAATCAGTAGGACTTTTAAATTAATGTGTTTATAACATGATAGAATGGGCCTACTGGTCTAAGGGATAAGTGGTGTGTTACTGTTACTAAGGGTCCTGAGTTCGAGTCATCCTTTGTGCAAGTGAGTGTTTTTTTTGCTGCCTTTGCAGTTTGGGTAGTAGAAGTTGACTGAAACATTGCTAAGTGAGTGGAGCTTGAATTGGTGATTGAGTAGATTATGATGGAGGGATCCTAGGAGGGAATGTTGGGATGTGGATAGTGATCGATTTGAGAGATTTGAGGAGCCAAGTGAGGAAAGTGTTTAGGGGTACGTCGAATATGGGAGTCGTATTTTGTCAAAATCGATCATAGGACCTTTTTGCTCTTTGGTGCCAAATTTGTGTCTCTAGTTTTGCTGCCCATTCTTCAGTTTCATTGTGTTTTTCTCTGCTGAGAGGCCTAATTGTGCTAGGGGTTTTTCACTACTACCCTTCGTGTTCATTTATTTTTAACTTGGCTCTTATCTACAGTTCTCTTTGTTTACCAATTTCCCTTCTCTTCCTTGACTCTTCTAGTTGGCATGCCCTCCTTTTTGTCCTTGACTGAATACCCTTCTTCCTCTCCTTCAATCCGCTTTGCTTTGGCTGACTCTCTTCTCTTCTCTTCTTTCCCTCCTTCAAAATTTGATCGAATACTCCCTGTTCTATTCGATTCTATTATATTATCTCTTTCTCTCAATTCTTTCCTTTTTTTTCACCTTGTTGTTTGGCCGACTACGTCACCTCTATTCTTTTGGGTTTTGGCAGTGTTATTTAACCAATCAGGTTTGTATGCACACGGTTATTCTCTCACTCATTCTCTCTTTCTGCCATATTAATAATTTTCACCTAACATCTTCCTTTGCTAGGGGTGTGGTTGTGTTAGCCTTGCCTCTGTCGTATTGGCTAATCATTTTGGGGACACACTGATTGCTTCCCTTCCCTATAAATGGTTTTGTGTTCTCGCTAGGTAGTATACATTGGTTCAGTCTATTATGCGAGCAAAAATGATTAAGGTTAATAGGTTTTGGTTGGAATGCATTTGATCTCTAAAGGCCTGTAACCAGTCTTCTACAACGGTTGAAGTGTGCATAGTCCAAATTACTCAATGAAGGCAAGTATTAAGTAATATTTTGGGATAAGTGTTAAAAAGGGGTAGTTTAACCCTATGGATTAAAGGATTGATGGAGTGTCTTGATTGAATATAGCTTGGTGCTCGTAGGCTTTTGCACTTTCGCAAACAAGGTGTGTAAAAACACTGCCTCTATTTGTAAATCGGCGAAAGCTAAAATAAGCGACCGACGACACTACACGGGCGCGTGCATGCTCGTGTGGTAGTCCGTAAGCCTAAACACGGGCTTACGATCGTTGAGGCCATCCATGATCAATTTCATGGGCCGAGGCCGAATTGGGCCATTTTGGGCCAAATTGGGCCATGTGGGCCCCACAAGCATGTGAGCCCCATAAGGGTAAACCATACGGACATGTGGAGAATATTGGGCCAGGCTGTGTACCCACATGGCCAAGCCCATTTTTGGGCTTCGTGGGC
This sequence comes from Gossypium hirsutum, assembly GCF_007990345.1. Classification (NCBI taxonomy): domain Eukaryota; kingdom Viridiplantae; phylum Streptophyta; class Magnoliopsida; order Malvales; family Malvaceae; genus Gossypium; species Gossypium hirsutum. The sequence continues at coordinate 35,569,547 of NC_053431.1, read as the reverse complement.
CATACGGGCGTATGGGCCCATATGGCCCGCAATATGGGCCATGCGCCTATTTTCACTGTTTGACTATTAAGGTTGCACGGGTCACTAGAGACGACTGTAGACCTACAGTTGGGTCGGTAAGTGTACCTAGACCCCCTAATTGATAAAATGACTGAAATGCCCTTACATGGTGAAATGACTGATATGCCCTATGAGATGTATGATTATGTATAAGCATGCCATTTTATATATATTGATCACATGTATGATATTATGACATGATGCATGATGTGTTACATGGGGATGGGATTTATTATGATTAGAGGAAGAGTATTGTACTGGCAGCTTTGCTGCAAATACTGTTTAATGTCGCAACTGGTACTACTTAGAGTGTAGGGATGGGTGGATTGATTTTATCCCCACATGGAGTGGAGGGTTGGACGGAGATGGAGTGTAGAGGCTGGTTGGGTAGGATCTATTGATTGCATATATGTACTGTACTGTTACTAAGATGGGCTCTAGCCCACATTGATACTGATACTGTAATGCGCTAAAGCCCAAAGTGAAAATGAACCGTTACTGAATTGGGCTTAGGCCCAGACTATATATGTTCACTGTTTGGTTTTGATATGAGATTACACATTAAGTTTTTATAACTCACCCATCTGTTTATCTGTATAGGTAATCACCAGGCTTAGGCAGATCGGTGCTGCGAGGGACTCAAAGGTGGCCACACAACTGCACAGACTTTCTCATTGGGTTTTTACATTATAAGTAGTTTTATCTTTGGTATTTTTAATGTAATAAGGCCTCTTTAAATTTTTAATCTTTAATTTGGGGTTTTATTTATTTCGATTTATATCTGCTAGCGGTAGGATACGGGTTTTCAAAGAGCTAAATGTTTTTCAAAACACCATGTTTACGCAACATGTTTTAGAAGCTTCCAAAAGAAATAATGTTTTAAAATTAATTAAAATGTAATATGATTAACTTTTTGCCAAACTACTTAAATTTTGAAAATGAACGAGACGCCATAAAATCTTCGTTTAGATCACACAGAGTTTAAATATAGGACGGGTTTTTCAACGATATTATACTGTGCGAAAAACACTTCAATGTGACTACGCCAGATTCGACCATAACATTCGGGCCGTGTTTGGGGGTGTTACATAAAAAGGACTAAGATTGCAAAAGATGTAAAAGTAAGTAGTAGAAAAGTGAAATAATGGAAGATGTGGGCTGTTATAAGCTAGAATATAATTCGGCTATGCTTGGAAAAATTAAGGGAATGTATGTATTTTATTATACGAGCCTAGGGACTAAAATGTAAAAATATGTAAAGTTAGGGGTAAAAAGGTAATTTTTCCATAGAGTAAGTTTTCGGGATGAAATTGAAGAATGTAATGAATTAATAATTTAAAATGTTTATATAGATTCAGAAAGACCAATTTCGAAAGTAGATCGTGGAAAACAAAAGGTTTTAGAATAGTCGAAATCCAAATCCGAGACATTATTCAGGTAAGTTCATGTAACCTAATTGGATGTTAATGCATGTTGGATTTAATTGTTGTATCAAATTGAATGTGAAATACATAAATAATGATTTGTATGAAAATGTCTATAAATCCAAAATTGATTGAAAAATGGGTTAGAATCCATTTGACTATGGAATTCCGATGGATAGGTCACTTTTCATGAAAATGGGATCCTGCATGTGTTGCAGAAAAGGATTTAGCCTGGACGGTTAACCTTGAAACGAGCCAATTGAGCTTACGTTTCAATTAGGGTTTAGCCTGGACTGATAATCCTAGTTGACTGGTAATCTAGATTAGACTCTGTAGGGTATTCTTTGTCATGTAAAGGATTTAGCTTAGACAGGTAATCCGACAAAGCCCTTAGAGTACATGGAATAGCTAGAATTTAGCCTGGACTGGTAATTCTGCTGTAAGAGATGTGGCTCGAGAGTGTACCGGATAGGGTACTACTGGATATGAATTGACGATTAATAAAATAGTACACATGAAGCGTACTAAGTGAAAATATCCATCGGGAATTCAAGGATTCACTAGATAAAATATTTGTACATGACATCAAAAATACAAATTTGAATGTGTATATAATGTGATGAGCTCATCTATGGATCTTGAAAATTTATGTGACTAACTTCTTCATTGAGTGCATATGTTTAGGGAAAAATTATTTATAATTGATGGATAACATGGCTTATTGTGATTATGTGTTAAAAATGACCGGTAACTTTACTTTCCGTTATACGAACTTACTAAGCATGAAATACTTACCCCTTTTACTTTTTCCTATCTTATAATATTCTTGGGCTCGTTAAGGTTGGAGGACGGTGGGGGTTTGATCACACTATCGGCATTCTCGTTTTGGGTATAAAAGAACTATTCATTTTGATATAATGGCATGTATAAGGTAACTTATCTTTTGGTTATATGTGTCATTTAAATTAGCCAAGTTTAATGGCTCACGGTGGTTGATGAATTATTTTGTATATGGCCATGAGATATGGCTCATATTTTACTATTGGGTTGTAACCCTTATTATTCATGTATGCATGCAATGTGTTCATGTTGATGTGGTTGCTTAGGAATGATGGATGGTTTATTTGGTGAATGGCCCATGATCAATGAGTTTGGTCACACCAATGTTATAAATGTGTAAAGTTAGAAAGAAAGATATAAAAACCTAGAGTTTATGAATTGGTATGAAAAGATTAGGAAATGCATGAAATAATTGAGATAATGCATGGAAGCATTAGGGATATAATTTAATCATGGGTTTGGATATTGGAGTAGTTCAAATGTGAATTGTTGTATGCTGAGAACATGCATAAATGAGTGAGTCCTTAAAGGGTGGCAAAAAGGCTTGGAAAATAGCCTTGAAATTGTCCACATAGGTAGACACACGGGCGTGTGTCTAGGCCGTGTGTGACACATGGCTTGCCCCATGGGCGTGTGATCCGACCATGTTTCCCCTACACCTAAATTTTATAAGTTAGAATGCCTAGTAGTAAACACACGGGCTAAGACACGGGCATGTGTATTAGCCGTGTGAGGGACACAGCCTAACCACATGGGCGTTACTCTGGCCGTGTGAAGTCTGCACTATTTTTATGAAAAATCATTTAATTTTATTTGGCCACACGGTCTAGCCACACAGGTGTGTGGCACATCTGTGTAACCTTATTTTTGGGTTGACGTCAAAGTTAGAGAGTTACGCGGCCTCTGGACACGGGTGTGTCAAGAGCACATGGGCGTGTCCCCATTTCACATGGGCCCGTGACTCTGTATTTAAGAAAATTTCCTAAGTTTTTCTAAAGTTTCCAATTTGGTCTCGAACTATTTTCGATGTATGTTTTGGGCTTCGTAGGTCCATACAAGGGACGTTTCGCATATGTTTGAATGAAAAATTATAGTCTGATTTTGTTTAAACAATTGTATGTATGTCCGGTAATGCATCGTACCCTGTCCTCGCCTCTGGTATGGGTAAGGGATGTTACATTTAGTGGTATCAGAGCTACGGTTTAGTCGATTCTCGAACTAACGTAGCATGTATCGAATCTAGCTATACATGCCATTATACAAGTCATGATATTGTGATATCTCTTAACCATTTTAAATGTATTTGTATATAGTAAATATCTTCCAACCAAGCCTAAGATGAGTTCGAAGAAGCCGAAAGCCATTCACCATCTTTCATACAGCAAGCAACGTCTGGCAGTAGTAGGACGCCCCATGTCTAGGGGACAAGAAATGGCAAAGGCCGCCTTTTTAGAAATAATGAATGAATGGTTTGGTGAGTACTTGAGGACCAACCCTACTATAGCATGACCTCTCCCACCCCCTAACCTATCTGAAGAAAAAGTGCCACAAGGTGTGGCACTAGTAAGAATTGGTAAAGCTCCAGTAGATAAACTGAGGAAATACGAGGATGAAGAGTTTAGAGCCACTATTGACGATCCAGAACGGGCTGAGTTCTGGCTTGAAAACACCGTGCGAGTTCGTGATGAACTATCATGTACCCCTGAGGAATGTTTGAATGCGCGTTGTCTCTCCTGAAAGACACTGCATACCACTGGTGGAAGACTGTATCCTTAGTGGCATCAAGAGAGAATATTATGTGGGAATTCTTTCAAGCTGAATTTAAGAAGAAGTATATTAGTTAAAGATTCCTGGATCTGAAGAGAAAGGAATTTCTAAAACTTAAACAGGGAGATTGGACTATGCAAGCGTTTCGAAGAAGGATTAAATGAGGATGTTAAACTTTTGATAGGGATCTTTGAGATAAGAGAGTTTGTAGTGCTGGCCAACAGAGCCAAGAAAACTGAAGAGCTAAGTAATGAAAAGAAACAAGTTGAGAAGAAAGCTCAAGTTTCAAGTAAGAGATTCATGGGCAAGACATATACATCTCCTACAAAGATATTGAGAAGCCACCAGGAACGCTCCAATTCATCAGTGGGATATTCGGGTAAGACAAGAACCTCTAAGCACCCTAATCTGCAATCTTCATCTCCTATGAAACTAGTGTGGGGAATGTAGGAAGCTAAAAGCCGCAGTGTAACAGTTGTTACAAGTTTCACTTTGGAGAGTGCTGGATGAGGAGCGGGGCATGTTATAGGTGTGGTTGTTTTAACAACTTCCTTAAGGATTGCCCGGAATGAGATAACAGAGAGGTTCAGCCAAACCTGAAACAAAATACTCCTATCCCTCGAGGTAGACCTCCAAGATACCTCGAAAGTGCCTGTGGAGGTCGTAGTGCTACAAAGGATACTACTACCAAATCAGAAGCTCGAGCCCCGGTAAAAACTTATGCTATACGCGCTAGAGAGGAAGCCTTAGCTCTTGATGTCATTACAGGTACATTTTCTCTTTATGATATTCTTGTTGTTGCCTTAATTGACTCGGGGTCAACCCATTCGTATGTCTGCATGAAATTGGTGTCTAGGAAAGAATTACTTGTATAATTTACGGAATACATGATTAAGGTGTCGAATCCGTTAGGCAAACATGTACTAGTTGACAAGGAATGCAAGAAATGCCCTTTAATGATTAGAGGCTACTGCTTTCCGGCCGATTTAATGTTATTGTCATTCAATGAGTTCGATGTTATTTTGGGTATAGATTGCTTGACACTACATGAGGCTATAGTAAATTGTAGACAGAAGGTCATTTAACTGAGGTGTGGAAATAGCGAAACTCCTCGGGTTGAACCAGATGAGTCATATGTACCATCCATTGTAATTTCCTCTATGTCAGCTCAAAAATGCTTGAGAAAGGGATGTGAAGCCTACTTGGCTTATGTGTTGAATACTAAGGAATCTGAACTGAAATTCGAATCAGTGCCAGTAGTATTCGAGTACCCAGATGTGTTTCAGAAGGAGTTACCAGGATTCCCTCCTGTTAGAGAAGTTGAATTTAGCATTGACTTATTGCCAGGAACAGCACCTATTTCGATTGCTCCATATTGGATGGGTCCGACAGTATTAAGAGAGTTAAAGTCTCAGTTACAAGAATTGACAGATAAGGGTTTTGCAAGGCCTAGTTTCTCCCCTTGGGGTGCACCAGTACTATTTGCGAAAAAGAATGATGGTTCTATGACACTATGCATCGATTATCGTCAACTCAACAAGGTGACAATCTGTAACACCACATACCCGTAACCCACGATGGAGTGGAATACGGGGCATTACCTAACTCGATCTCATGCACATAAACGTTCCCCAAGTCATGAAGACTAGGTCCAAATTAGAACTTTTTCAATTTCTACTTTAAACTTCTTATTATGGGCCTACAAGCCCCAAATCGACCATTGAAAACTATTCAGGATCAACCCAGCTCCTTAAACCATCTATAGAAAATTTGACTTTGAAATAGGCACACGCTAGAGTAGAAGGGTAACAAGCCTGTGTGGTTATTTCAACATGGTCGTGTTGATAGCTCGTGTGGCTCACACGGCCTAAGCAGTACAGGGACACGTCTTTGTACTCCACCCATGTGGAATTAATTCCAAAAGCACACCTACAAGAGTTTCCACATGGCCTGGCACACGCCCATGTCCCTGTCCCATGTCCTAGCCCGTGTGCAAAAACATGGACATTCTATTTTTGACGTCAGCATCCCCAAAATGTCACATGGCCAAGGTACACGCCCGTGTGCTAGGCCGTGTTCATCACACGACTGAGACACACGGTCGTGTCTCTACCCGTGTTTTTAATACCATGCATACTGACATGAAAATTTTACGTGCATGGGACAAACAGCCAGACCACACGCCCATAGGGCAGACCGTGTGTCACACACGGCCTAGACACACGCCCATGTGTCTACCTGTGTAGACAATATAAGGCAATTTACCAAGCCTCTATGCCACACTTACTTACATAACTTACACAATAGCAACCAAAACCAATATAAGGCTATCTCATGCAACCAAATCAGCCACAATAAACAACATTCCATTAATGCATTTTACTCATCTATGAAGATAACATCTTTGCATATAAATCAAAATGAAAATTAGCCATCATTCAAGGCTTAATACAAAATGAGGGATTTATTCCAAGCCAACACATTTGGCCAAGTTAATAATAACATAAAACACAAGTCTAATTCCCTATACATACCATATTCAAAAATATAAATCAAACTATACCGAATACTTCGATTGATAGTGTGATTGATATCCCTGACTTCTGTTGGTCCTTGAGCTAGATAGGTGGCACTGTAAGAAAATGGAAAAGGAGAGGGAGTAAGCATAAAGCTTAGTAAGTTGCACTTAAATGAATATACAACATAAATTTACCATTCATCAACAAACTCATAACATACAATTGGGCATAAGCAATACTTACTCATCAATATTCGTTACACATCAGATATCATAAAATGGGCTCATATTTCATATATACCAAACAAGTACCGTACAACTCATAACACAGTTATACTTTCTTCGTTAACTTGAAATCGTAACTTTCACCGTTGAACCATTTGGAATACTATCAGATATTCATTAAGCCTCAAACATGGGGTAAGATGTCAATGCCTTGTCCCAGACATGGTCTTACACAAGTTCTAGCATATATGTGCCGATGTCATGTCCCAGACATGGTCTTACACTGGCACATCTCGTAGTTTATGCATGTCCCAAACATGTCTTACACTGGCTTATGTTTCGAGGCTGATGCATGTCCTAGACATGTCTTATAGCACTCGTCTTAATGCCAATGCCATGTCCCAGACATGGTCTTACACTGGCTCTCATAATGTGGCCGATGCATGTCCCAGACATGTCTTACACTAGCTCACAATAACCCATATGTGATGGCATGAATATTCGATTTATTTCCTAGGTTCAAACGGGAACTCTACTATCTCTATTACCATCATGCTTTCTCAATTCCACAATCAACCAATTCATGCTATATTAAATTCAAGTAAAATTCAACACATACATTAACATTGTAGTTGTATTATTTACATACAACTTACCTCGGATTACAAAATGTGGCGACTAGTCGATTTAATCGATTTGCTTGGCTTTCCCCCGGTCTAGGTTTGGATTCAATATTTCTTAATCTATAATAGCAAAATGTAGTTATTTAGTCACTAATTCAAATTAAGCAATCAAAAATTCATATTTTTTGTAAAATGACCATTTTGCCCCTAAACTTTAACAAAATGACCATTTTACCCTTAGGCCCGAAAATCGATATTTATCAAATTTCTTCATATCTTAAGCCTAGACGAACCCTTTTTACTCTTATAGCAACTCCAAATTCCCATTATTTCACATACTTAACATCTATTTTACAACTTCTGCAATATAGTCCTTTTAGGTGTTTTCATGCTAACACCTTTCACAAAAATTGTTCATAACACACCTAAGACTTATTTTCTTCCATAAAAATTCAGCAAACATTACAAGCCCTTTCATGGAAAAATCCTACACTCTTGATCATTTTGCAAAATAGTTCCCTCATTTGAAAGCTCATGCTTGAAGGGTCTCAAAAGTACAAAAATATTCAAGAAAAGCCATAAAAATCACTTACTTGTGAAGCCTTAAAGTTGCTAAAATTTAAAGATCTTAAAACCCCATTTCTTTTGTAGTAAAATCGGTGAGGAAGGAAAGGTGAAAGAGTTGATATCATCATTTGATTATTTTATTTCTACATTAGTCAAAAAGTCAAAAATCAATTACCTGACATTGAAAATTTTCAATTCATTGTCCCCTATGACCGGACATGCTATTTTTAAGGGTCTAATTACCCTTTAAAGGCTCCCAATTTTTATTCTCTAGCTATTTGACACTTTTAGCTATCAATTTAGGACTTTTTTATTTTATGCAATTTAGTCCTTTTCCTCAATTGAGCTCACGAACGTCAAAATTAACTCACCAAATTTTCAAACACTAATATAAACATACAATGACTCCAAAATAATAATAAAATAATATATTGACTCTGTATTTGTGGTCTCGAGACCACTATTCTGACTATGCCCTAAATCAAGCCATAACACAATCAAGAACAAATACCCATTGTCGAGGATTGATGATCTATTTGACCAGCTGAAGGGAGTAACGGTATTTTCAAAGATAGACCTAAGGTCTGGTTCTTACCAACTACGAGTGAAAGAATCAGATACACCCAAAACTGCTTTCCAAACAAGTTATGGTCACTATCAATTTCTTGTTATACCGTTTGGGGTAACGAATGCTCCCGTAATATTCATGGACTTGATGAATCAAATTTTTTGACCATACTTGGATAAATTTGTTGTAGTTTTTATTGATGACATACTGATTTACTCTCATGAGGAATTCGAGCATGATGAACACTTAAGGACAGTTTTGCAAACTTTGAGAGATAAGCAATTGTATGCTATGTTCAGCAAAAGTGAATTTTGGCTTAAAGAAATTGGGTTTTTGGGACATATTGTTTCGGGTGATGGCATCAGAGTTGACTCGAGTAAGATTACGGCCATCGTCAAATGGAAACCACCGAGGAACGTGACAGAAGTTAGAAGCTTTTTATGTAATATCCCGAATTAGGGCCTAATCAGAATAGTAGTTTTGTGACCACAAATCTGAGATAGAAATAATTATTTTATGATTATTTTGGGGTCTATGATATGATTGCATGATTGTGTGAAAATTTCGTGAAGAAATTCTATGCATAAAGTGCTTAATTTGAAGTTAGGGACTAAATTGAATAAGTTGCAAAACTTGCATTCTAGAAGTTTCTAGTATGAAATAGCTTTGAAATATTAATTAGGAGGTCTTAAATAGAAATTTGACCAATTTCAAAGTTTATGGACAAATATTGGACATGAAAGGAATTTTTGGAAAGTTTAGTAGTAAGGGCATTTTGGTCATTTAGGGGTAAAATGAATTAAAATACAAAATTAAAAGCCAATTTTGCTTATCTTCTTCACCATAGACGTGTATACCAAGGGATACTCCATGGCTAGGGTTACCAAGCTTTCAAGCTCGATTGTAAGTCCGTTCTGGCCTCGTTTTTAATGATTTTTACGTTTTTAGAGTTCTGGTAACTTGATTTAGCTTATGCTAGCAATAATTCAACCTAGGGTTCATATTTGGAAAAATACCCATAGGTGAAATTTGTGTATTTTTGTGTTTTATGATATAATATGAGGTTTTAAAATATGAATATGAGGTTTTAAATTATGTTAGGCAACTTGTGCTACTCGGTTTTAAGTGAAAACGAGCAAAAGGGCTTAATCGGTAAAAATACCTAATAGTCATAAGTACATGTTAGAGTGAGAATTTGATGTTTCCATAGAAGGGAAAAATGATTAGCATCTCATAAAACATAAGAAAATAGGATGAAGTTTAATTTCCAAACCTTGGGGCAAAAGTGCAAATATGCAAAAGTTTAGGGGTCAAAATGAAAATTTTTAAAAATATGATTTTTGGACCCGTATGAATATTTTGACTAATTATTAGGCTAAATGTGATATTATAGATGAAGGAAATCGAGATTCGAGCTTAAATCGGGAAAATAGAATGTTATGGACTAAAATGGTAAATTGTTGTTTCTGGATCGAGGTAAGTTCGTATGATAATAATAATGCAATGTTATGTTTGAATTATATTTCTTACTATTATTGCATATATTTTATGATTTAATATATTGGACAAGTTGATGGAATGGTGTTTATGATGTGGAAATATGACATGAAAGAATGTTACATGAAATGCAAGAAAATGAAGATACATGACAAGTGATATATGAAATATGTGATATATGTTATGTAAATTCTTAAAAGCTGATTTGATATTTGAGTTGTGTCTTATTAGACTATGAATGGACAATTGGTACTATGGATAGTGAGATCGACACTTCGAGTAAATTCGTACATAAATAATCTATCGATTCTTTTTATGTTATTATATTTTGATATCATATGAAATGTGGCTACCTATCAAATGGTTATTTGATGTAAATTATGAATTTAAATTGATTACGGACAATTTAGTAAAATGTTGAAAAGTGAGGAATTTCTCGATTGAACCTTCGGAATAAAAACTATACGAATGATCTATTGTGAGGTCCCATGTGTAGTACTAAGTGCAGGCTACTATGCGTGTGACAGCCCTAAAGTGACCCTAGTCGGAAAGTGGTTTCGGGACCACTAAACCGAGTCATAAAAAAATAATTAACCGTCATAGTTGATGCTTATTATATGTATGTATGCATGTATAAAAATTTCATATTGGAATTTTGTTAATTGTAAGTGAATTTTATTAAATAGGACTTATGTGGGAAAATTTAGAAATGTGCTAGGCAAATGTAAAGTGGCCTATTTATGCATGTTGCAAAATAATTGTACTTGCATGTCAAATTAACCAAAGAACAAGATGGTGGCCGGCCATGCTATAAGTTAAAGCCTATTATAAACATTTGGTGTTAGTGTTTTATGGGAGAAAGAATAAAATAAAAGGTTAGTAATAAAGTAATGAAAAGGGAGGGGTGATGAAAACAAAGTTGTCTCATCCATGTTTCCCTCCCCATTGTCGTGACTTGAGGAAGAAAGAAAAGAAGAAATCGGTTCTTCTTGGCCGAAATGAAAAGAGGAAGAAGGGAGTGAAGCATTCGGTTATCCTAGGTCAATATTAAGGTAAGAAAGTTTATACTAGTTCTTGAAATTTTAGTTGATATGGAGTGAGATGTCAAGTTATTTTTGTAACCCATGTTGAAATTTTGAGTGTGGAATGAGTAAGGTTTTCGGCTATGGAGATTAATAAGGGTGATGGTTGTTGTTTCATGCTAAATCTAGATGAACAATGGTAGTTGCTTACATCTTGATATTTATGAGTTTCTTTCTTAGTTCTACCTTAGACACACGAAGTATATTTTTATTTTGTGTTGTTGGAGATTGATGATAGAAGCTAATGAGTGAGAGTTGGATAGATATTATGAGGTTAAAATTCATGGAATTGTAAGCTTGTAGGTTGGATGATGAAATTCATGCTTTGTGAGGGTAAATGGGTTAAAAGGAGCATTCGGCCATGATGTAAAAGCATGATGAAGTGATGTTAAATGCTTTGAATATTGAGTATATGTTGTTATAAGTTGAATTTAAGGTTTGTTAAATTGTCTTTGTCATTGCCGAATGTGTGTAGTTAAAGAAAAAAATTGTTAAAGTGCTTAGTTAATTGATATTAGGTTAATGTATGTGTTTTGAATTGATGGAATGGAGAGGATGCTTTAATTGTGTTATGAACAATTATATGTTAAATTAAGGTTTGCTAAGCTAGCTATTAAGGTGAAGTACAAATGTTAGTATTTGATTGCTAGTGTACATATGGGTATTAGCCGAGTTTTGAACTTGAAACAAAATGGTATTTAGTCACTACAAGTAACCATATTTGTAGAATGTATTAAGTATAGAATCGGCCTCAACATAGACATGCATATTCGGCCACATGAGGTAGATTGATGTTGCATGTATTTGGTTAGAGGCAAGCATATTGATGCTTTTATCTTGGCTTAGATAATCGGCTAAAAGAGAGTGTGGGCTAATATGTTGAGTTGATTCATGATTTCATATATATGCGACTCTAATGTCTAATGTATATATGGGTTAAGTACCTTGAGTTTCTCTTTTTGATGTTCAAATGATTAAATCAATTTATTTGTTAAATTAAGCTCAAGAGCAAAGGGGAACTAAATCCGATAAAGGGAAGGAAAAAGTGATCGAATAGCCGTCGAAATCGTTCGACAACATCCGAGGTAAGTTTTCGAGTAATGAAACTTAGTTTACGATTTGATTAAGTCATGACGTATAATCATAACAAATATACGGTGATATAATGATTCTACTTGAATTATATGTTGAGTTAATTAGTCTATACGTATGATGGGTAGCCGTATGTGCATAGAGATCATGTCACAAAGCAAACCAAATCATGCTGTTTGTATGTGGCTATTGAGCCGAAAATGGGAATGCTTAATAATTGATTTGTGTTTGAATTCTAGTTATGAAAATGAAATAAAGATGTGTCATGATTTACTGACATGTGCATGAATATTCGGATGATAACGAAGGCATTTGTGCTAGTGACTAATTCCGGGCTAAGTCCCGAAGGCATTTGTGCGAGTTACTATTTCCGAGCTAAGTCCCGAAGGCATTTGTGCGAGTTACTATAACCGGGCTAAGTCCCGAAGGCATTTGTGCGAGTTACTATAACCGGGCTAGTCTCGAAGACATTTGAGCGAGTAGCTATATCCGGTTAAATCCCGAAGGTACTTGGTTTGGGAATGAGCGATCTTGCTGTAATAATTTCAATTAATATGCTCGTAAAATCCCAACGATGAGGTACGTTTCGTATATGCATTGGATTGTTGATCCCTTTTAAATAGTATTCGCTCAGTCGTTTAATGAGCTTCCGACTTTTGGTTAAGTTGATCTTTTATGTATAAGTATAAGGGTTGGTAATGTGAAGTAGGTATGATTTTGAGAATGTGTGTATATGAAATTATCCGTATGTCATATGAATGCTATACTTACAATTGTGCCTAATTTCATTGCTCAAAACTTACTAAGCATTAAATGCTTATTCCGTTTCTTTGATTCTCTGTTTTATAGATTTTGGTTTGTCAGCTATCAGACTCGGGATTGTCGAAGTCGAAGTTGTCCACACTATCAAAGCCCTTTTGGTACACTTTTGGTTGAACTCTGAAAATGGCATGTATAGGACTACCCTTTTTGTTGTTGGTCATGTACCCTTTGGTTTTGTATAAATTTGGATAGCCATGCGAAAATGGCTTATATACACTTTGAGCATAGCATTATAATCATTTTGTATGTTGTTCATTGAGAGGTATGGAAATGTTTGGTAACGATTAGCCATTGGAATGGTTAATCATGATCATTTTGGTGCTTTGTATGACAAATTCTAGTTGATTCATGGAAAACCATGAAATAGGTAAAGTTTACCTTAAAAACAGATGCTAACAGCAGCAGTGGTGTGGATTTGAAAAATCACTAAAAATAGTAGGAATGGAATTAAATAGTTAATAAATTATGTAATCGAACCTTGATGAATCTACTTTCATATGGAAGAAACGAAATGATCATATGAGTCGTATTTTAAGAGGTATTTAAGTTTTCGTGGAATAGGGGTAGAGCGATTTCTGGATCCCCTGTTCCGACTTTGGAAATTCACTATAAATTAACCAGAGATAATTAGAAATCATGCCCTATATGTACAGATTCCTTTTCGAGTCTAGTTTCTTTAGAAACAAACTTCATAAGTAATGAAGCCTTGTACAGGAAGATATATAAGTCGTAATGCATGAAGGACAGAGCAGTCGGACCCTGAAATAGGGGAGACTTTAACTAATAAACTGTACTAATTGGCCAAATCAAAAATTCTAGAAAAAATTTGTAGATGGATATATGAGTCTAGTTTCAGGGAAAATTTACGGAATCAGTTTTTTAGCTTCGGAACTCGAGATATGAGTTTTAAGGTGACAGTGACGCAGTTAGCCAGCTTGTCTGGAAATTTTTAAAATGGACTGTGAAAATAAATGAATTATGTCTGTTAGCACCTCGTGTTCGACTCCGGCAACGGTCTAGGGTGTAGGGTGTTACAATGTGTACCCAAAAACTGTGATCACGTGTGTAGTACTAAGTGCAGGCTACTACATGTACCGGATAATTGGTCACGTGTGTAGTACTAAGTGCAGGCTACTACGTGTACCGGATAATTGGTCGCATGTGTAGTACTATGTGCAGGCTACTATGCGTACCAGATAGCTTTGGCTACAAGTGTGAAAATATGTGCAGGCAATTGAGTATCGGTTATTATTTCGAAGAGTTGAATGGGAAAATCGATTAAGTAAAAATACAATTGAACATGATTATATGATGAATAAGTGTAGGTATATGTTTATGAAAAATTATGAGAATGTGCTCGATAATTGGGTGAATTTCGATAAGACAAAATGGATTAAGTGGAATTATGTAAAAATGAATTTTAGTGGTAAAACAGTGTTGGACAGCAGCAGTTGCATGACTTTGAAAATTCACTAAAAATTGTGGAAGTTGAATAAAAATTCAAATGATATATGAAAATAAAGATTAATGAGTCTATTTTCACATGAAAGAAACAGGGGAAGGAAAACAATTCTATATTGTGTGATATTTGAATTCTTGTGAAACAGGGTCTGAACGAATTCGAGATTCCCTGTTCTAACTTTAGAAATTCACCATAAATTGTAAAGAATTATTAAGAGTCATACCTTACATGGATGGATTCCTTATTGAGTCTATTTTTAAGGGAAACAAACTGCATGGTCGTTAGAATTCTGTACAAGGAGAAATTTGGTTCGTAGTGCATAGAGGTCAGAGTAGTCATACTCTGAAACAGGGGAGACTTTAACTAATAAACTGTACTAATTGGCTAAACCAAAAATTCTGGAAATTTTATGGGAGAAATATATATGATTCTAGTTTCAAGGAAAATTAACAAAACTAAATTTTGAGTTTTGTAGCTTCAGATATGAATTATTTAGTAACTGTAACTAGATAACACATCTTAACCTGAATATGTGTAATTGTACAATTATAGTGTTTTATCTTGAAAAGCAAGGTAGTAATTCCTTATTATTTTCATATGAACTTACTAAGCGTAAAGCTTACCCATCCTCTCCATTTCATTAGTATTGGCAGGTCGGCTAGGGGTTGGAGATCGTAGGAGGCAAAATCACACTATCAAACTATCATTTTTGGGAAAATTAATTCAAATATTAGAAATATCAAGTGAGTGGCATGTATAGGAAGTTAGTTTGTGATATGTATTTTTATTATGACTTTGACCTTACGTATCAGTCTGCATTGAGTTATCGTATATGATCATGAGATGTGGTCCTTATCCATTATGGTTTATAAGTTTAATTAATCGTGCCATGTTCTACGTTTTGATGTGATGATATAGTTAGCTTTGTTTGTTATGCATGTGTTTGAAAAGTTTTGAATTAAATGAAATTTTATGGCCCCGTTAATCTATGTGTATTGTTAAGTCTGGTAATGCCTCGTACTCTATTCCGGCCTTGGATACGGGTAAGAGGTGTTACATTTAGTGGTATCAGAGCTATGGCTTAGTCGGTTCTCAGACTAACCTAGCATGTGTAAAAGTCCAGGTATACATGCCATTGATCCGTGATAGTGTGATGTCTTCCGACGCGTATGAGCACCGTCTTGCTTAGACAGAGGTACTCTCCAACCAAGTTGCACTGACCATGTTCAATGTAATGCGAAGGTGTTTGAATAAAATTACGATTATGATGAGTCTCAATTTAGAAAAGTATTAATAAAAATTTATGATATATATATAAGTGATAACACATGAGATGAAAGGTCATGTTGTGATAAATATCCATACTTGCTTGATGCTCATATGGTGTAGTGCACTTGGCTTACTTGATAAGATGAACGGGATAAATAGAAATTCATAGAAGTATGAGTAAAAGTTCCTAATATCATGATATGAATGAAAATGTCATTGCCTTGATTGAACGTTGAAGGTTGATGAATGTCAATGATATTTTTTATGAGGTAAATGATTATAATGAAATGAATTTATCTATGTTAAATTGTTTGGACTGAATTATGTGATTGTAATGATATGTATATGATGATGCACGAAATGAAAGTTGCGATTGTGATGCAATTATCTATGTTTGTTTAACCCTTATATGATGTCATGAGTATGATTTGTTCGAGTAGATGAATGGATAAGTGAAGCTATCCAGAAAACATAGGATGCATGCAAAATTATACTTAACTAAATGAGATAACTAGAAAGTGGGCATTAGACCAATATGAATGTTAGTTACTCAAAATGAATGACATGATTGAGATATGATTGCTATGATGAAAACTGTGTTACATGTATATGTATATGAGAGTTGAGTCAGAGGCCCTACGACCCCTTCCCCCTTACCAAAGTGGTGTTTTATAATGGAATTTCATGAGATTTGTACTGAATAAGTTTCCGATTGAGAAACCCAAGAGTTCAGTGCTAGAATAATTATAAATATGATTAGAGATTGAAGAATGAGTTGGTAAGTAAAGTTAAAGCTAGAAAAGTATTAGATTAGTATAAGGATTATTGGAGCTATGCACTGTCCCAGTTAAAGAATGAATTTACTTTGGTAAATTGAATTACTCAGATACAAGGTCGAGAAAAGTGTAAATCAAAATTTATTCAGAACTAGCCTTCTTTAGTGAAAAGTAGTATGAAATTTGTGATGGCAGAAATAGTTGGGGAAATGATATCTGAAATGTGTAATATCTGAGTGTAACAGTTCTTGCTAGATAGATTTTAGTAGTTTCTTCTAAGATGTTCTATGTGTTTATCCGTTCCTAGAAATATTTCTATAGTTATTGATCTTTTGAAGAAATTTTTGTTATATGGGGATGTTTTCTAATCCTGATGTTAGACGAAAACATTGGTAGCCTGACTGGTTTATAATTTGTATTACTCTATTCCTTCGGGCATTCTATTATATTCTGCCTGATAAAAAAATTGGTGAGAGAATATGTATGATACTATGATTCTGTTTCTTCTACTTGATACTCCATTTGATATGTATATATATGGAAAGATACATTGTTCTTGTTGCATTTGATTCCAGTGAGATTAAATGATGTTTACTACTGGATTTCTTTTCTCTGAGGAATTATCGGGATCTTCTATATTTTCCTATGAGTTTGGTTTTCGATTTTTCGGCATAGTATCGTATCTTAGGTTTCTTTACTCTGGGTTTCTTTATTCTGGGTTTCTCTATCTTGGATTTCTTTATTCGGTTTTCTTATTATCTTTATTCCGTAAATTGTCAACTATGACTCATGTTCGGAGTGCATTCTTCAGCTCGTGATAATCATGTCAAGTATGGCTATACTTCTGATTTGATTTGGGTGATGTGGTGATTTCAATATTGGCATTTTTCTAATTTTCGTGTAAGGTTTGACAACAGTAAAGGTATAAGTGATAAAAGTGCGAGTTTCAATCGGTATGGTGGATTACTTCTCTCAAGTAAGTCAATTATAGTTAATGTCTTCAATTGAGATATTTTGGTACTTGAACTAATGCAATTGAGACGGTTTTGATTAACATAATGAATGAATAGTAAAGGATGGGATGATGAATTGTTTTGTAACTAGAAGAAAGGATTATTTTCGAGGTTATATCAGAATTATTTCCGTAGCGGAAAGAGGAAAATGTGATAGCGAGTAGCAAACTAAAAGAGTACAGTGAGGATCGACTTCTGATAATGAATTTTAGAATATATGAGAAATTAAAGAGATATATTGGAGGCACCGCCTGAGTGAAAGTTCTTCAACACTGAATATGAAATTGAGGAATCTAAGTGAAGACCACTTTTCTGGTAAGATTTTCGAGGACGAAAATCTCTAAAGGGGGGAAGAATTGTAATATCCCGAATTAAGGCCTAATCGGAATAGTAGTTTCGTGACCACAAATCTGAGATAAAAATAATTATTTTATGATTATTTTGGGGTCTATGATATGATTGCATGATTGAGTGAAAATTTCGTGAAGAAATTCTATGCATAAAGTGCTTAATTTGAAGTTAAGGGCTAAATTGAATAAGTTGAAAAACTTGCATTCTAGAAGTTTCTAGTATGAAATTGATTTGAAATATTAATTAGGAGGTCTTAAATAGAAATTGACCAATTTCAAAGTCTATGGACAAATATTGGACATGAATGGAATTTTTGGAAAGTTTAGTAGTAAGGGCATTTTGGTCATTTAGGGGTAAAATGAATTAAAATAAAAAATTAAAAGCCAATTTTGCTCATCTTCTTCACCATGGACGTGTATACCATGGGAGACTCCATGGATATGGTTTCCAAGCTTCCAAGCTCGATTGTAAGTCCGTTCTAGCCTCGTTTTTAATGATTTTTACGTTTTTGGAGTCCCGGTAACTTGATTTAGCTTATGCTAGCAATAATTCAACCTAAGGTTCATATTTGGAAAAATGCCCATAGGTGAAATTTGTGTAATTTGGTGTTTTATGATAGAATATGAGGTTTTAAATTATGTTAGACAACTTGTGCTACTCGATTTTAAGTGAAAACGAGCAAAAGGGCTTAATCGGTAAAAATACCTAATAGTCATAAGTACATGTTAGAGTGAGAATTTGATGTTGCCATAGAAGGGAAAAATGATCAGCGTGTCATAAAACATAAGAAAATATGATGAAGTTTAATTTCCAAACCTTGGGGCAAAAGTGCAAATATGCAAAAGTTTAGGGGTCAAAATGAAAATTTTTAAAAATATGATTTTTGGACTCGTATGAATATTGTGGCTAATTATTAGGCTAAATGTGATATTATAGATGAATGAAATCGAGATTCGAGCTTAAATCGGGAAAATACAAGGTTATGGACTAAAATGGTAAATTGCTATTTCTGGAATGATAATAATAATGCAATGTTATGTTTGAATTATATTTCTTACTATTATTGCATATATTTTATGATTTAATATATTGGAAAAGTTGATGGAATGGTGTTTATGATGTGGAAATATGACATGAAAGAATGTTACATGAAATGCAAGAAAATGAAGATACATGACAAGTGATATATGAAATATGTGATATATGTTATGTAAATTCTTAAAAGCTGATTTGATATTTGAGTTGTGTCTTATTATACTATGCATGGACAATTGGTACTATGGATAGTGAGATCGACACTTCGAGTAAATTCGTACATAAATAATCTATCGATTCTTTTTATGTTATTATATTTTGATATCATATGAAATGTGGTTGCCTATCAAATGGTTATTTGATGTAAATTATGAATTTAAATTGATTACGAACAATTTAGTAAAATGTTGAAAAGTGAGGAATTTCCTGATTGAACCTTCGGAATAAAAATGATACGAATGATCTATTGTGTAGTATTAAGTGCAGGCTACTATGCATACCCAAAAACTGTGATCACGTGTGTAGTACTAAGTGCAGGCTACTACGTGTATCAGGTGTGTAGTACTAAGTGCAGGCTACTACATGTACCGGATAATTGGTTACGTGTGTAGTACTAAGTGCAGGCTACTAGGTGTACCGGATAATTGGTCGCATGTGTAGTACTATGTGCAGGCTACTATGCGTACCAGATAGCTTTGGCTACAAGTGTGAAAATATGTGCAGGCAATTGAGTATCAGTTATTATTCCGAAGAGTTCAACAGGAAAATCGATTAAGTAAAAATACAATTGAACATGATTATATGATGAATAAGTGTAGGTATATGTTTATGAAAAATTATGAGCAATGTGCTCGATAATTGGGTGAATTTCGATAAGACAAAATGGATTAAGTGAAATTATGTAAAAATGAATTTTAGTGGTAAAACAGTGTTGGACAGCAGCAGTTGCATGACTTTGAAAATTCACTAAAAATTGTGGAAGTTGAATAAAAATGCAAATTATATATGAAAATAAAGCTTAATGAGTCTATTTTCACATGAAAGAAACAGGAAGGAAAAGAATTCTATATTGTGTGATATTTGAATTCTTGTGAAACAGGGTCTGAATGAATTCGAGATTCCCTATTCTAACTTTAGAAATTCACCATAAATTGTAAAATATTATTAAGAGTCATACCTTACATGGGTGGATTCCTTATTGAGTCTATTTTTAAGGGAAACAAATTGCATGGTCGTTAGAATTCTGTGCAGGGAGAAATTTGGTTCGTAGTGCACAGAGGTCAGAGTAGTTAAACTCTGAAACAGGGGGGACTTTAACTAATAAACTATACTAATTGGCTAAACCAAAAATTCTGGAAATTTTATGGGAGAAATATATATGAATCAAGGTTTAAGGAAAATTAACGAAACTAAATTTGGAGTTTTTTAGCTTCAGATATGAATGATTTAGTAACTGTAACTCGATAACACATCTTAACCTGAATATGTGTAATTGTACAATTATAGTGTTTTATCTTGAAAAGCATGGTAGTAATTGCTTATTATTTTCATATGAACTTAGTAAGCGTAAAGCTTACCCATCCTCTCCATATCTTTAGTATTGGCAGGTCGGCTCGGGGTTGGAGATCGTCGGAGGCAAAATCACACTATCAAACTATCATTTTTGGGAAAATTAATTCAAATATTAGAAATATCAAGTGAGTGGCATGTATAGGAAGTTGGTTTGTGATATGTATTTTTATTATGATTTTGACCTTACGTATTAGTCTGCATTGAGTTATCGTATATGATCATGAGATGTGGTCCTTATCCATTATGGTTTATAAGTTTAATTAATCATGTCATGTCCTACGTTTTGATGTGATGATATAGTTAGCTTTGTTTGTTATGCATATGTTCGAAAAGTTTTGAATTAAATGAAATTTTATGGCCCCGTTTTTGTCTATGTGTATTGTTAAGTCTGGTAATGCCTCGTACTCTGTTTCGGCCTTGGATACGGGTAAGGGGTGTTACATTTTAGGCTTGGCTGGCTGCTACAGATGATTTGTTAAAGGATTTTCTATGATCGCCACTAAGATGACCAGGTTGGTTCAAAAAGATGTTAAGTTTGAGTGGCTGGAAAAGTGTCAACAATGTTTTGAGAAACTAAAGGCGCTACTAACTGAAGCACCAGTTTTGGTACAACCCGAGTCGAGTAAAGAATTCGTGAATTATAGTGATGCATCCTTGCATGGTTTGGGGTGTGTACTCATGCAAGAGTGTAAGGTGTGTGACACCCCTAATTTGACCCTAGTCGGAAAGTGGTTTCGGGACCATAAAATCGAGTCACAAAAATAATTAATTGTTATATTTTATGCTTATTATTTATGAATAAGTATGTGTGAAAATTTCATGCTTTAAATTTTGTCATTTGGATGTGAAATAAATAAAAAGGGGCTTATGTGAAAAATCTTGAAAATGTCATAGGTTAATTGGAAGTGGCTAAAAATTGCATGGTTTGAAGCATGAGGGACTTGCATGTCAAACATTCCTTTTTCTTGGTAGTGGACGGCAAGGATGGGCATGAATGACACATTTTGGCATTTTGTGCTTTGTATGTTAGTAAATAATGTTAATAATATATTTGTTTATATTAAAGAAAATGGTTTCATAAAATAGAAATAATAAAAGTTAATGAAATAAATGAATAAAACATGTTTGAGGTGAAAATAACAAGGTCATTTTCTTCTTCTTCTTGCCGTGAGTTGAGAAAGAAAATAGAAACCTTTGAGCTTAGGGCATTCGGCAAAAGAAGGCTTCAAATAAGGTAACGTTCATGTTATTTTCTTTGAAAAGTTGTGAATTTTGGTTGGTTTTGAAGCTTGCAACAAGACCCATGTGAAAATTTTTGTGTTCATGAAGCATGTAGCAATCGGTCATGAGCTTAATGGGGTATATTTTGTATGTTTGATGATTTTGGGAGGATAATTGATTCTAGTTGAGTATGAACAAACTAAATGTGCTTGATGGCTCAAATGAGCTTGGAAAGTTGGCCAATGTTGTTTAAGTTCATGAATTAGGGCATAATTTCATTCGGCCATGGAAATTGAGCATGGAAAAAGAAAATCTGGTGTGGGATATATGAAGCTGAAAATTTAGTTTGAAGTGTGATAATTGTGTTAAAGATGAACATTAAACCTTTATGTTTTATGGTCTTGTAAGTTAGGTGTAAAACCCATGGCCTTTTTATGCTTGGCATGGAATTAGTGGTTAAATGAGTTATGAACCTATTATAATTTGAAAATTTGATGGTTTTATGGAGAAGGGGGCATTCGGAAATAGAGGTTAAATTCTAATAACCTCACCTTAGTGAATAGAAGTAAAATTTGACTCTTTATAGGATTAAATTACCAATGACCGAATGTGATGAAATTGTCAAGAAATAAATTTGATTAAATGAGATTCGGTTAATGGTGGGTGTATAGAATAATTGAATGCTAATTTGATTAACTCTCTAATGGTTAAATGTGTTAAACCTTAAAGCATGATTTAGTTTAACCAAGGGAGAACTTGTATATTTGTAGGAGGGCATGTTTGAACGTGTATTGATAATTGATTTTGAAGGTTCGGCTTTATGCCTTGATAGTTGGTTTTGAAGTATATGATGTCTTGGTATAAATATATGTGCATTCGGTTACTTTCATAACATGCATTTAAAGTGTCCTTTGGATGCAATTGCTTATGCACTTGAGGGTATATGAGTTAATTTTCTTTATGGCAAATTTGGATAAGAAGCTAACTAATAATATGCTAAGGTAGTCATGTGGATAATCAGCTTTGTGAATATTATTAAAGGTGTAATTAGTTATATGCATATGTCATCGGTAAAATTGACCACATAACTAGTATATGTATATAAGGCGACATGGTGATACCTAGGTAAATGTATTTGGGATGGTTTTTATGAAATACCAAATGTGTGCAGATGTATCGAGGTGTTGCCTTATGTATGAGTTTCATTGAGAAGATTTACCTTGTTGTTTTTAATGATATAACAAGGTGATTAAAATAGT
Organism: Gossypium hirsutum; assembly: GCF_007990345.1. Lineage (NCBI taxonomy): Eukaryota > Viridiplantae > Streptophyta > Magnoliopsida > Malvales > Malvaceae > Gossypium > Gossypium hirsutum. The sequence goes on along the minus strand of NC_053431.1, from coordinate 35,546,504 downwards.
TTAAATTTTGTTAATTAGACTCAAGAGCATAGAGGGGCAATTTTGGATAAAGAGAAAGTAAACGAATAGCCGTGGATATCTAGTCGTCGACCACTTCCGAGGTAAGTTTTAAGTGATTAAACGTTGAGTAAATTCAATCATAATAGGACATGATGAGTTGATTTAATAAGATATGATGTGGCCATGTTATGTTCTAAGCTCAAATGGTAAGTTCTTAAGTGTTTGAGCTTGGGAATTTAAGTGTAATTTGAAATAGTCTGCTTAGGACAGCAGCAGTAACGTGACTTTAGAAAATCACCATAAATTTATGGACTTGAATTAGAGGCTGAATGAAACATGAAATTAAAGATTAATGAGTCTAGTTTCTTATAAAAGAAACCGTGTAAGCAAAGGAATTTCCGATAATGAGATATTTAAAGTTGTGTGAGACAGTACAGAATGACACTGTAATCCTCTGTTCTGTTTTTAGAAAATCATTATAAATTGTAAAAAAAATTTTAAAAGACAAAATTTATATTCTAGATGCCTTAGTGAGTCTAGTTTCAAATTAAATAAACTAGAACATATTTTGAATTTTTTACAATGAGAAATTTGATTCGTAGTGAAGAGTGGTCAGCATAGTCAAACAGTGAAATAGTGGAAACTTGAAGAAAAATCTGGCATTGATTGGCCAAACCAAAAATTCTGAAAATTTGTTGCATAAAATATGTATGAGTCTATTTTCAGGAAAAATTAACGGCACTTCATTTGGAGTTTCGTAGCTCCATTTACGAATACTTTAATGACTGTTGCTCAGGAAAAACAGCTTGTGCTGAATTTGTGATTATGTTGTAAACCTTAATAAAACTATTTGAGTTGCTTATAAGCTATCGATTAAATATTGGTAATCAAAGTACCAAATACGTATTAAAGTGAAGCTATAAGTCGTAAATGACTAGTATACCTAGTCAATTTTGTTATGATGAAATTGATGTACAAGGTGTGTATATGTGATAAGGCCTAATGGCCGATGTGATGAATGTGAAAGTGTATATATGTGATAAGGTTGAATGGCCAATGTGATGAATGTGAAAGTGTATATATGTGATAAGGCTGAATGGCCAATGTGATGAATGTGAAAGTGTGTATATGAGATAAGACTTAATGGCCAATGTGATGAATGTGAAAGTGTATATATGAGATAAGACCTAATGGCCGATGTGATGGATGTGAAGGTGTATATATGTGATAAGGCCGAATGGCCAATGTGATGGATGTGAAAGTGTATAAATGTGATAAGTCCCGAAGGGCATTTGTGTCAGTACTATATCCGGGTTAAAACCCCGCAGGCTTTATGCGAAAATATTATCCTGATTAATGTCCGTAGGCTTCGTGCTCGTACTATATCCGAGCTTTAAAGACCCGACGGCTAAATGCTAGGATTCAAGTAAGACTTTGGTATTGAGTATCTGCAATAAGTTATTATCAAATAAGTATTATGTATTTAAGACGTTCAGGTACGTATTACTTACTCATCGGTGGAGTGATTTCGAGGTGAATTATCAGTATCAAAGAGGTAGGTAAATGTGATTAATATTATAACTCCAAATATGAGAATGATCTAATTGGTCATGGTATGCTTGTATAATGAAGTATGTGATGAAATATTCTCATGTATTAGTACATATTCTGCCCAAAAGCCTTATGATTTGAGTATGGGTTGGGTTCAGCTAGATGTGCCAGTAAAGGTAAGGATTATGTTTTGTAAGCTTACGTATATGTGATAAGGAATATGTTTGGTTCTTTATGTGCCTACGGAAATTTAGTACTTGTCATGTTGAAATACTTAAAAATATGGATGTGATTATGAACAAGTGGAAAGGATTATTGAAAGTTGAAAATTGATGAAGAATGTGCTTTGGAAATATTTGACCATCTAGGTCATTATCATTCGAAAGTATATATGTGACAGCCAAGTGATGCGTTTATTGATATTATAGTTCGAGATGAAGCTCTAGATTAACTTCATCGAACAGTTGAAATGAATGACCAATGATAGTGAATGAGAACACTTTGTTTTGCTTAAAACTTACTAAGGTTACAAAAGCTTACTCTGTTCGATCATGTTTTGGTTTATAGGTTGTGGATTCTGACTACCAGTTCGGGGATCATCAGCACTTCGTCACACTATCTACCATTACGGAAACTATGTAATTAGACTTAGCTTATGGCATGTATAGGATAGACAATATAGTAGAATGATATTTTGACTATTGTATATAAGCCATATGAAAATGACATCTTTTGGATGTTTACTTATAGAAGTTTACATTTTATCCCTGGCTGTGTTTAGTGTTTATCCAAATGAATGATCTTAAAAAAAAGTTTTACCGTTCTGTCATGAGTTACAAGTCCGGTAATGCCCCTTACTTATTCCGGCGATGGTTACGGGATAGGGGTGTTACAAGGTGGTAGCCTACGCTTTAAGGCAACTGAAGCCTTATGAGAAGAACTACCCGACACATGACTTGGAATTGGTCGCCATTTTTTTTGCATTAAAGATTTGGAGACACTATCTGTATAGTAAGAAGTGTCGGGTGTTCACCGATCATAAAAGTTTAAAATACTTGATGATTTAAAAGTATTTGAACTTAAAACAATGTAGATGGATCGAATTACTCAAATATTATGAGCTTATAATTGATTACCATTCGGGTAAGGCGAACGTAGTCACTAACGCTCTGAGTAGAAAATCATTGTTTGCCTTGAGTGCTATGGGTATGCGACTGGCTTTGTCCGAAGATGGCTCGATCCTAGCAGAGTTAAGGGTTAGACCGATCTTCCTTCAACAGATTTGTGATGGCCAGAAAGTCGATGAGGAGTTACAAGCTAAAAGAGCTCAATGTGGGTTTAGCAGTGAACCAGATTTTCAGATCGACTCTGATGATTACTAGAGGTTTCGTGGTAGGATCTGTGTTCCGATCGACGCCGAGTTTATTCAAAATATTTTACATGAGGTGCATAGCAGTTGTTTATCAGTCCATCCGGGTAGTACGAAGATGTATAATGATTTGAAGAAATTGTATTGGTGGAATGGTATGGAAAGGGACATCTCCGAGTTTGTATGTAAATTTCTGATTTGCCAACAAGTGAAGGCTGAACATCAAGTACCCTCAGGGTTACTTCAGCCTCTCATGATTCCCAAATAGAAACTATGGACTTTGTGAGAGGATTGTCTTTGACTTTAAAAAAGAAAGATGCCATCTGGGTCGTAGTTGACAGGTTGACTAAATCGGCTCATTTTTGTACCGGTACGAATTGATTTCTTTCTTGATAACTTAGCCGAGCTATACATCACTGAAATCGTGAGACTTCACGGTGTACCATCGTCGATTATTTCGGATAGAGATCCAAGATTCGCTTCTTGGTTTTGAAAGAAGTTACAAGAAGCCTTGGGTACGAAGCTAAATTTTAGTATCACCTTCAACCCACAAACTGACGGCCAATCTGAGAGAGTAATTCAGACTTTAAAAGATATGCTCAGGTGTTGTGTTCTTGAATTCCAAGGCAGTTGGGAAAAGCACTTACTATTGATAGAATTTGCCTACAGCAACAGTTATCAATCGAGTTTGAAGATGGCACCTTATAAAGCATTGTTTGGACGTAAATATCGTACACCGTTGTATTGGACTGAGCTTAAGGAGAATAAGATTCATGGAATCGATTTAGTTAAAGAAATCGAAGAAAAGGTGAAAGTAATTCGTGATTGTTTGAAAGCGGTAACGGATAGATAAAAGTCATACGTGGATTTGAAAAGAAAGGATATTGAGTATCATGTCGGTGATAAAGTATTCTTGAAAGCGATTCCATGGAAAAAGGTCCTGAGATATGGAAAGGAAGGCAAATTAAGTCCTCAATTTATAGGACCGTATGAGATTACTGAAAGGATAGGGCCTGTTGTTTATCGATTGGCTTTGCCGACTGAATTAGAAAAGATGCACGATGTATTTCATGTATCCATGTTGCACTAATATAGATCCGATCCTTCTCATATGATTGCACCAACAGAGGTTGAAATCAGACCAGATATGACTTATGGTGAGGAACCGGTTAAGATCTTGGCTCGGGAAGTCAAGCAATTGAGAAATAAAAGTGTTGCACTTGTGAAAGTTTTATGGAAACGACATGGGGTTCAAGAGGCTACATGGGAGCCCGAGAAAGCTATGAGGAAATAGTACCCAACCCTTTTTATTGGTAAGATTTTCGGGGACGAAAATCCCTAAAAGGGGGAGAGTTGTAACATCCTGATTTAGGGATTAGACAGAATAATGGTTTCGAGACCACATATCTAAAATAAAAATAATTATTTCATGATTATTATGAGGTCTAGAATGAGAATGTATGCTTGAGTAAAAATTTCATGGAGAAATTCTATGCCTAAGATGCTCAATTTGACATTAGGGGCCAAATTGCAAAATATGTAAAACTTGAGTTCTAGAAGCTTTTAGTATGAAATTGAGTTGTATTATAAATTAGAGGTCCTCAAATAGTAATTTGACTATGTTCTAAAAATTTGGACAAAAATGGGCATGCATACGTAAAATTCTAAAGAAAGGCCTTAAGGGCATTTTGGTCATTTGTTTAATTAGAGAATAAAAAGGGAAAAATCAATCAAAAATGGTGTCCATCTTCTTCATGTGTGCCGAAAATTCAAGGGACTCCATAGCTAGGGTTTTTAACATCTCAAGCTTGATTGTAAGTGCTCCCTAGCCCCATTTTTGATGTTCTTTATATTTTTGAGATCCTTAAAGCATGTTCTAGCCATTTCTACCCTTATTTTAAGCTAGGGTTCATGTTCAAAAAACTTATCCATGTGTGACATGTTTTTTATTTTGGTGTTTAATGGACGAATATGAAATTTTGATGTATGATGAACGTCTTTTGTCAAGTGGTTTTCCATGAAAGCACCTAAAAAGGACTAAGATTGCAAAAGATGTAAAAGTAGGTAGTTGAAAAGTGGGAATAAAGGAAAATGTGGGTTGTTATAAGCTAGAATATAATTCAGCTAGGCTTGGAAAAATAAAGGGAATGCATGTATTTCATTATACGAGCCTAGGGACTAAAATGTAAAAATGTGTAAAGTTAGGGGTAAATAGGTAACTTTTCCATAGAGTAAGTTTCCGGGCTGAAATTGAAGAATGTGATGAATTAATAATTTAAAATATTTATATAGACTCGGAAAGATAAATTCTGGAAGTAGATCATGAAAAATAAAAAGTTTTGGAATAGTCGGAATCCAAACCTGAGACATAATTCAGGTAAGTTTGTGTAACCTAATTGGATGTTTATGTATGTTGGCTTTAATTGTTGTATCAAATTGAATGTGAGATACATAAATAATGAATTGTATGAAAATGTCTATAAATCCGAAATTGATTAAAAAATGGGTTAGAATCCGTTTGAATATGGAATTCCGATGGATAGGTCACTTTTCATGAAAATGGGATCCTGCATGTGTTGCAGAAAGGATTTAGCCCGGACAGGTAATCCTGAAATGAGCCAACTAAGCATACATTTCAATTAGGGTTTAGCCAAGACTAGTAATCCCAGTTGACTAGATTTAGCCTGGATTGGTAATCCAGATTAGACTCTGTAGGGTATTCTTTGTCATGTAAAGGATTTAGCCTAGACTATAATCCTAGAAAGCCCTTAGAGTACATGGAATAGCAAAAATTTAGCCTGGACCGGTAATTCTGCTGTAAGCGATGTGGCTCGAGAGTGTATCGGATAGGGTACTACTGGATATGAATTGACGGTTAATAAAATAGTACACATGGAGCGTACTAAGTGATGAAATATCCATTGGGAATTCAAGGATTCACTGGATAAAATATTTGTACATGACATCAAAAATAAAAATTTGAATATGTATATGATGTGTTGAGCTCATCTATGGATCTTGAAAATTTATGTGACTAAATTTTTCATTGAGTGTATGTGTTTAGGGAAAAAAATTTATAATTGATGGATAACATGGCTTATTGTGATTATGTGTTAAAAATGACTGGCAAGTTTACTTTCCGTTATATGAACTTACTAAGCATGAAATGGTTACCCCTTTTACTTTTTTCCTATCTTATAGAGTTCTTAGACTCGTGAAGATTGAAGGACAGTCAGAGTTTGATCACACTATCGACATTCTCGTTTTGGGTATAAAAGAACTATTCTTTTTGATATAATGGCATGTATAAGGTAACTTATCTTTTGGTTATATGTGTCATTTAAATTAGCCAAGTGTAATGGCTCAGGGTGGCTGATGAATTATTTTGTATATGGCCATGAGATATGGCTCATATTTTACTATTGGGTTGTAACCCATATTAATCTTGTATACATGCAATGTGTTCATGTTGATGTGGTTGCTTGGGAATCATGGATGTAAGGTATGGCATGTTTATTTGGTGAATGGGCCATGATCAATAAGTATGGCCACAACAATGTTATAAATGTGTAAAGTTGGAAAGAAGGATATAAAAACCTAGAGTTTATGAATTGGTATGAAAAGATTAGGAAATACATGTAACAATTGAGATAATGCATGGAAGCATTAGGGATATAATTTAATCATGGATTTGGATATTGGAGTAGTTCAAATGTGAATTGTTGTATGCTGAGAACATGCATAAATGAGTGAGTCCTTAAAGGGTGGCAAAAAGGCTTGGAAAATAGCCTTGAAATTGTCCACATGGGTAGACACACGGGTATGTGTCTAGGCCGTGTATGAGACACGGTCTGCCCCATGGGCATGTGATTCGGCCATATGTCCCCTTCACCTAAATTTTATAAGTCAGAATGCCTAGTAGTAAATAGACAGGCTAAGACACGGGAGTATGTCTTAGTCATGTGAGGGACACGGCCTAACCACATGGGCATTACTCTGGCCGTGTGAAGTCTGCACCATTTTTATGAAAAATCATTTAATTTTATTTGGCCACATGGCCTGGACACATGGGCGTGTGACACAGCCGTGTAACCTTATTTTTGTGTTGACGTCATAGTCAGAGAGTTACACGGCCTGTGAACATGGGCGTGTCCCCATTTCACATGGGCATGTGACTCTGTATTTAAGAAAATTTCCTAAGTTTTTCTAAAGTTTTAGGTTTGGTCCCAAACTATTTCTGATGTATGTTTTGGACTTCGTAGGTCCATACAAGGGACATTTTGCATATGTTTGAATGACCTTTAAATTGAAAGAAAAATTATAGTTCGATTTTGTTTGAACAATTGTATGTATGTCTGATAATGCCTCAACCCTGTCCCGACCTTTGGTACAGGTAAGAGGTGTTACATCTAGTTTGTGGCTGATTTGGTTGTGTGTCTATGCTTGGATTGGTGTTGCTTGTTGTTGTGTAGGTTGGTGAAAATAAGGGTGGCAAAATGGCTTGGTAAATAGCCTTATTTTTGTCCACATGGGCAGAGACACGACCGTGTGTCTCAGCCGTGTGAATGACACTTCCCAGGGTCATGGGCATGTACCCAAGGCCTGTGAAGTCTACACCTATTTTATGAAAAATTATGAAAATTAAATCGCCCACACGGCCTAAGCACGTGGGCATGTAACTTGGCCATGTGACTTTTAAATGTTGATGACTTCATAGATAGAGAGTTACATGGGTTAGGGACACGGCGTTTGTGACCACATGGGTTAGGGACATGGGCGTGTGACCCTATTTTGTTGAACGATTTTCTAAGTGTTGAAGAATTTTCTAAAGTACTCGATTTAGTCCTGAATCGCCTCCAATGCATGTTTTAGGCCTCGTAGGTTCGTTTTAGGAACGATATGATTATAGATGAAAAGTTTTAAAATTGGATGGAAATTTATGCCTTGGTTTGTATGTTAGCTTGTGTTTAAGTCCGGTAATGCCTCGTACCCTGTTCCGGCGTTGAATATGGGTAAGGGGTGTTACAGGAGACCAGTTGGAGCATCATCACACTATCCATAAACCTATTTTGGTATAAATAGTACACTTATTTTGGTATAACGACATGTATAGGCTAACTTGGCCATAAATGGCTTAACTATGTTATTTGTAATCTAGCCATTGGAATGTAAGAGTATGCCCAAAGATCAATCATGAGATGGTTGTAATAACATACTTGATTTATCATGGTTTAAGATAAGGCATTTCCATTATTATTTCAGTTTTTCTTTCTATGTGTATAAATAAACTATTTTATAATAATGTCCTGAGAATAATATGATTGTTCTTAAAAGATCCTTAGTCAAGTATTATTGTTGACTAGGACAACAATAATGCATTGAGACTAACATGTAGTTGATTGATGATAAAGAGTTGTCATTGATATGGAGTGTCAAAATCAATGCATGAATATGTGTGTTAGAGAATAACATATTGGACTGACCCGCTATGAGTATGTTCCTTGGATTATTATGTAATTGTCACAACATTACTCATAGTGATTAATATGTATATGATCCTCAGACTTGATAGCATCATTATCCCAACATCGTGAGTTGTACGTTTTGATACAATCAAATGTACACCGTAACTGGTTGTTTTATAAAGGCTGATGTTGGATATACCACAATCTATGTAGAGGGATATGGTTGATCAATGTAGAATAGGTCCCTCCTACATAATGGGAGTAATATCTTAGGCCACTTGATTGAGTGAGACTAGAAATACATGGCCATGCTCAAATAAGTTGATATGAGATGTTATACTTATTTGTATATCATAGTCCACTCAAGATATCAAGAAACATTAGATGGACTATGCAAGTGTGACTATTCCATGACTTGTGTTCATTCCAGAGATAAAGAACTTAAGGATTAATGCATGAAAGATAAATCACAAAAGGTTATGTTGAATCATGACTTCTTGTAACTTAGGTAGCAATGATGCATTGCTAGATGTCACTCATTGTATGTAACATTAGAATCCTTCTAGTATTACTGCTAACGTTACAAGAGCCTACAGGGTCACACCATATGGTTGAGATAATTGGAATAAAACATAGTTGGTATTGTTTTTGATTGTCACATGAATTAAATTAATTATAGAATTAATTTAATTGGGCAATCAAATATTGAACACATTATATGTACAAGAATGTTGTACACATAATGAGAAAATAATTCTATTAATATATGAAGTTGGTTCGTATATATAAATTTAAATAAATATAGTTTACCGAAATCTTTGTTATAATTAATGTAATTATAATTTTCATTTAAAACATAATTATATTTATTTTAAAATATTCAATATAAATATACAAAATTTAAAAGGGGATTTATATATATAGATAATAACCCTAAAAAGAAAACCTAGTTTTTGTTTTTGAGTGGTTTAGCAGTCGTCAAAACAAAGAAATCTCTAAAACCGTTTTGGGGACTTCTTCCGTTCATCGTCAACTAGGTGGACTACGTAGAGGTCAGCATCTGAAAAGTTGAGACTTGGTTCGATAATGGTTCGGAATTCTCATTGTCAAGGCATCGCTATCTACTCAGATTGAAGTTTCAGTAATTTCGAAACCATTTTCATTATTTTGGTTTTCCCGATTCATTCCTCGCACATGGATCCATGGTTGGATTGCCAGAATTTTATTTTTTTCATTGCGCCATGGGGGCATCAGCAATCCTGCATGGAATGGCTAGTAATGGTATGTTTTGGTACTTATAAAGCATAATTTCATGATAAACACTTATGTGTTAAATATAAATGACCAAATGATGTTCAATGTTTAGGTTAAAATAAAGGTAAGAATTTAAACATGTATGGATGTTATGTTATATCATATTAGATGTTAAAATTTGTTTAAAATCAATGCTTGGATTGGTTGGTATTTGGATGTAAGTTATGGTGCAGGATAGTGGTAAAATTTTGGTGAGAAATGAAGCTAGAAATGGCTTTAATTTGTCCACACGGGCGTGTGTCTAGACCATTCGTAACACACTGCTTGGTACATGGGAGTGTAGTTAGGCCGTGTGTCCCCTGCATCTTAAATTTGAGAAACAAAATGCTCAGATTTGAGCACACGGGCATGTGTCTCAGCCGTGTGTCCTACACGGCCTGGAACACGGGTGTGTGTCTTGGCCATGTGAAACCTCTACCGAATTTTGAAAATTTTAATTAACCACACGGCCTAGCACACGGGTGTGTGGATGGCCGTGTGGCACAAGTCAAAGAGCTACCTAGTTTTGAACACGACCTGTAGCACGGGCGTGTTCTAGGATCACAATAGCGTGTCCCTTGGACCACATAGGCGTGTGAACCCTGTAACTTGGAAAATTTTTGAAATTTCACAAAAAAAATTTAGAGTTCCCGATTAAGCCCCGATTCGATTCTAAAGCTCATGTAGGGCCCCGAGGTCCATTTAAGGGACGTTATGAATAATCTCAAAAAAAGAACAATAATTGATATGATTATCTATAAATGTTCTAAAACTCTGGTAATGCTCTATAACCCTGTTCCGGCGACAGATTCGGGTTTGGGGTGTTACATTAGACGTATAGAAGAAACTAAGAAAGTTCAAAACAAAGGAAACTAGGTTCGCCAAAAAACTAGCATGTACAAACCTAAGTTCGCTTGTGTTATGTATAAGTCTTAATGTGCTTCTACCGTGAGTGACTTGTGTATGTTTGTGAAATTGAGAACCTAACAAAATCATCTACAAGAAAAAACAAGGGAAAGACAAAGTTTGTTTAAAGCTTTTAGCAAACTAGTGAGTGTTCAGGGGTTGCCATTTGTATGTGTGAACCATAAAGTTAAGCAGGAGCTTAGAGTTTTATCCCAAGTTCCAAGAGTAAGTCTTTTCTAGAGTAAGTCTTATCTAAACCCTATTTTTTGATTGCATTAAATATGTCTTTTTTATGAACAGTGGTATGCGAGCTCTATATTGCGAGCTAGATATAAATAGTGTTCTGCGAGCTCCTCATAATTTGTGAGCTCCTTGTTTAAGTAAATGTATTAACACTATAATCTTTTGTAAATTATTGGATATAATGGCATGCCAGAAGACTGTGGGTACTCAACTTTATGTTTTTTTGATTTGGACAAGAGGCCCTGGCACACGTTAGGCGAAATAAGGGAATGGCGAGCCAAGCTCCATTCAGTTGGATATGCAAGTGCGATAGAGAGTGTTAGCTTAATGATACACTTATGGGATATGTTGGACTCTTTGAATCAATTTGAAGGGTTATAAGGAGATCCGTTTATCCAATTGAAAAGGACATGTGAATAAAATTGTGTTCGCAAAATATTATGTTTTACTATTTTAAGCAGACTAATAGCAGGTAATTTTAAGCCAGTCCACAGAACAGTAACTTTGTTAAAACTCTTTTCTAACTTATGTTTTTTTTGCGTGCTATGTGGTTTTCCTATACATTCACTGAGTTCGCAAGAGCTCACATAGTTCTTTCTAAACACTATAGACAATTAGATTGCACGATATGTAGCGAAGAAGCAAGTGATCTAAGCGAAGCATAAACACTAAATAGGTGGTACAAACATCCTTTTACCTGTTGACTTCACCGATTTTCCTAGAACATAGTTTTTTTCTTTATGTTTTTAATACCTCTTGTGAACCGATAAAACTATATATACAAACTTGAATTTTAAATATATGAATTTAGTCTAGGCCTGATTTGATGTTTCCTTAATTTACAAGTTCACGCTTAAGTATTTAATTTCTAACAGAGTGTTTAAGCAAAAGCATAAAATAATCAAAACTGACTAACTTATACAGTGTAGCACCCATAACACGTCTCCGTTGCTGAATTAAGGTTACAGAGTATTACAACACCTATCGAATCTCAATCCACCATAAAAACCAATCAAAAGTTAATTTAAATATCAAATATTTAAAACCAATTTTTATTCATAATATGTATATGAATGCGTGCCTTAATTTGAGTTTACGAGACCCTAAAATCAATTTAGGAACAATTAGGGACTAATCTGGAACAAAATAGAAAATTGTAGAAAAGGCTAAAAACAGTGGTCACACGGCCATGTGGCTAGGCTATGTAGCTCAAAGACATAGCCATGTGGACAAACCCTGTACAATTCAAAAACAGGGTCACATAGCCATGTTGCTAGGCCGTGTAACAACCTGTGGTCGTGTGGGAAAACCTGCACCAAAATTAAATAGGGCAAATGGCCATGTAGAGTGACCATGTGTGTCACATGGTCGTGTGACAGTCCGTGTCCAAGGTTGTGTGTACCTAAAATGACTTCTGAAACAAGCCAAAATATTACCCATTTCTTAGGTGCCAAGCCAAACCGATTTTAACCATTTTCACACCTTGAAAACACATTCAAACATGTCTAAAACATAGAAAAATATTCAACCTAAGTGCCTAACCAATATGCCTTCATTGGCAGCACAAGTCAAACACCAAACTAAGTTCATATTTAAAGTCAGAAGCCATTACATTATAAAATATCAAACATACCAATTCATTCATTCCAATCACATGCATCATACCATAACTCATTCTTTCATAAGGCATACACTATTTGACCAAAAGCACTTATATACATTCAAGAGCCAACACAAAAGATATATACATAACCAGATGTGTACTTAAACCAAAGTTTATACAACATTCTCAAACCAAAAAACTTAAAAGCTCCTAGTACATTACATTTATAACCCAACATCCACAATGACCAAAACTTTTACCGAGTTGAAGAATTGTAATACCCCTTACCCGTATTCGACGCCAGAATAGGGTACGAGGCATTACCGAACTTAAACACAAGCAAACATACACTTTCAAGCCATAAAATTTGGCATCAAATTCAAACTTTTCGTATTTACTCATAAGGTCCCTAATACAAGCTTACAAGGGCCAAAACATGCTTTAGAAGTGGTTCGGGACTAAACCGAGAACCTTAGAAAATTTTTGCTAAAACAGGGGTCACACGTCCGTGTTGGCAGGCCATATGGTCACACACGCCTGTGTCCCTAACTCATGTAACTCTCTTTTTGTCACCCAAGAGAAAATTGGAGTCACATGGCCATGGCACATGCTCGTGTCTTGAGGCCATGTCCTTCACACCACTAAGACACACGGTCGTGTCTCATACCCTTGTGCTCAATATTGAGCATTCTATTTTGCAACAATTTAGGTGAGGGGACATACGGCCGGATCACACGCCTATGGGGCTAACCGTGTGTCATATACAGCCTAGACACATACCTGTGTGTCTACCCGTGTGGACAAAAACAAGGCTATTTACCAAGCCATTTTGCCACCCTTATTTCACACATACACTTACCCCAATTTTAAGGGACAAAACAATACATACTTGGGCGACCAAAACATCCACATTCATGGCTAAAACATATCAACTAAGTGTCTTCATCTAACACATTCACCACGTTTATAAAGCCCTGAATCAAACATACAAATTTCACATTCATTAGACTTCATTCAATTACTTTCTAGTTACCAAATTTTACTCAAATTCCTCATCTCATCAATAGGTCATATTTATAAAAATTACACAATCATGCCATAAATCACATTTCCAAACATTTCACATTCACCAAGCATACCATGATCATATCACCATAGACATTGACACATATATGAATATACTTAGGCTTACAACCATGTTAACCAATATAAGCCAACTTACATGGCCAAATAGCAAAACAAGCCTTTGACGATCGCAAGCTATTACATTGACTAAAATCATATGACGCATATAACAAAATGACCAAGTCCCTATACATGCCATAAACTCAAAATACTTGAATTCATCAATACCCAAATGATAGCTTGATAGTTTGATAGGATCTCTGACGATCTCCAATCCGAGCTAGCTTGACGGCACTATAAAACATGGGAAAGAAAGGGGGTAAGCTATATAGCTTAGTAAATTCGTATGAACATAATAAGCAACTCTTACCAATCATTTACCAAATCTAGTGATATAAACACAAGATAATATAAATTGCATTAAAACTCAAAGTTATAACTTATTCAGTCACATTATTTGTGTTATAAGTTGCAAGCATAATTTAACATGCCTTGACATTAGCCTAATAACCGGAATCTCTCCATTATAACCGTTTACCACAATCAACCAATCATTTCAAACCTCATAATAGACATGCACATTAAATATGAGTGTTCACTTTTCAAGCATATATTCTAACATCTTTCAATTGCTTAAAGCCCATATCTTCTCATATCCGATAAATCACAATTTATGTGAATCAAACATGCTAGATCATAACTCAATTTGGCCCGAAATCCAATTACACGATCGCCAGCCGAATTTACCATATATTTCGTACATCACAAGTATAGATCAATAATCACAAGGCTTTCGCAAAAACATTCTTATAGAAACCATGAACTCACAATATCATGAAGTCAATGTTTATAAACTTTATGTACATACCTGTACAAATTCGTAATCCTTACATGCTCTTTCTCTTCTTCGACATACCCATTAAATTACCCGTTAACCACTTGGAATACTAAAGGATACTCAGGAATCTCGTACACACAGTACCGTACCAATGTCATATCCCAAATATGGTCTTACATGTAATCTCGTATCGATGCCAATAGCCCAGCTATGGTTTTACACAAAGTCTCATATCGATGCCATATCCTAGATATGGTCTTACACGTAATATCAGTAACCCTAATGTCATGACATTTGTATCATATCTATTCCAAAGGTTCAACAGGGACTTTCGCTGTATCGAATCTCTGTTGGTCATCTCTGTAGTATCGTACTCAATAGAATTCACATTTCATTTTAACAATATATAATTATATCAATTAAGCATTTATACATATATAATTTAATGCTTATTAAACATACGAACTTACCTCGACATAAAAATAGCGAAAAGGACCTAACCGTCAAATACTCATTTTCCCCCATTCTAATTTCAAACCTCATTTTTCTTAATCTATAATATCACATTTAACTTATTTAATCATTATACTATTCAAATAGCCCAAAATCACATTATGGAAAAAATTACATTTTTACCCTTAAAGTTTCACATTTTTGCATTTTAGTCCCTAGGCTCGTAAAATGAAATCTGCTCAATTTCTTCAACACCCATGCCTATCTGAACCTTATACATGCTTATAGCAGACCACATTTTCTTTTATTCACATTTTGACACCCATTTCACAACTTTTTACAGATAGGTCCTTTTAGGCATTTTCATCGAAAATCACTTAGCAAAAGTCATTTATCATACACCAAACATACATTTCCTACCATTAGACATCAAAATACACAAATATCCATCATAGGTAAAACTTTATACCTTCATTATTTCTTAAATTAGTGGTAGAAATAGATAGATCATGTTACGAGGATTTTAAAAACATAAAAATCATTAAAAACGGGGCTAGAACGGACTTACAATCGAGCTTGGAAGCTTGAAAAACCCTAGCCATGGTTTCTTCTTGGTACATTCGGCCATGGGGTAGAAGATGAGCAAAAATTGGCTTTTAATTTGACTTTTTAATTCATTTAATTACCGAATTAATAAAATGTCCTTAATGAAAAACTTTAGAAACATACCTAACCATGTCTATTTTTGTCCAACAACTTAAGCAATGGTCTAATTACAATTTAAGGACCTCCAATTTAAAATTTCATAGCAATTAGACACCTCTAGCATGTAGAACTCAACTTTTGTACTTTTACAATTTAGTCCTTTTGACTAAATTGAGTGCCCAAACGTCAAAATTTTCGAAAGAAATTTTCATGAAATTATTCCATAAAATTGTACACCATAAAAATATAATAAAAATAATTTTTTTCTACGTCAAATTTGTGGTCTCGAAACCACTGTTGTGACTAGATCCAAAATCAGACTGTCACAAGAACGGATAGTGTGTGTGCTCCGATTTGAACTTCCAACCGACCAAGACTTCTAATGATCTATAGGGAAATAAAATAACTAACATAAGCAACTAATTCTTAGTAAAGCTCCTATAACATAATCATAAACTTACCGAACATGTATATATTCAAAACATTCATGCTTAAATTCATTCATTAGATCATGAGCATATATTTCTTTCCTATACAACACAAACGTCATAAGGTTAGTAAGCATAACAAAGAAACATATAATTCCAACATATCATGGAACATGTAATAATAAACATGTCAAATGCATATTTCATTCATCATATATCCAATAAGCATAACTTTTCCATTTCAAGTGTTCAAACCAATATTTTCCAAGTCACATGTTAATATCATAAAACATTTCATATATATACATTTGTTTAAGCTTTATCACCCATTGAACCAAATGGAATAACATCGGATACTTGGCAAAATGCTCACACGGGCCATAAAATGGGCCTGCTCAAACAAGCTGTTGTCACACCCCAAAATAAGGCCTAGGAGTTTTAGGTGTATTTTAGGAATTTTGGCCTATATGAGCTCTAAATTTTGTAAGGTTGGTACTTGATAATGTTTGTGACACTGGTTTTCATAAAGTTAAGTCAATTTTTGGAAATGAGTTTTAAATATCCTTAATTTTGGAAAAAAAAACTGAATTGTAACAAGGTCAAAACTAAGAGGTCTTATGAAGAAAATTGCCCAAAATTTTAAAAAAACCTAAAAGCCACTCATTCCAAGCTTGTTTTAAGAAAAAGCTTTGATCTCTTCTTGCTTGTGTTGTTTTTGCTCTTTCAAGTCTTCTTCATTGATTTTGGTTGCTAAATCTTCTCCTTTTTGATTTCTGTCATTTCTCAAGCCATTAATCTTCAAAATATTTCAAGAAAACACCCAAAAATCTCACCAATTTCATCTTCCTCAAATGTGGGTTTTCTTGAATTCGCATCAAATCTTCGTTTTTCTTCCTTCAAAGGTAACCAATCATCTTCCTATTAGTTTTAAATGTTATTTAGTTCTTTACACTAAATTTTTAGCCATTAAAATTCATGTTTTAGATAAAAGTCAAAAATCATATCTTTAATGGTAAATTTTGAGTTTGTGGATAAAAGCCTCGTTTTAAAGTGTTTTTCAATTAGTTTTAACCTAATTAGAATCTTTCCAAAGTAACTTAACAGTTTCGTCAAGGATTTCTCGGGTTTTAATGAATTTTCGTTGAAAGGGCCAAAACTTGTCAAAAAAATTTGATACCTTAAAACACGTAGTTTTGTGTAGTTTAAAGGTTGGGAATTAGTCATAGATGAATATGTAGATGAATGGAATTCATTTAATGTAAAAAGGTTAAGTTTAGATTGAGTTATTCAAATTTTATGTTTGACGTGTTAAAGGTTTAGGTTAGAAAAGAGTGTAGCTTAGGCTTGTGTGTGGCTTTTTAAGGTGAGTTATTGACTGATTGTTGACTGAATATATCTGTGGTTTGTCTTGTTGAAGTGTCAGATTCAATAAGACCTTTAACAAGTAGAGATAAGGGCAAAGGGAAGCTTGTCTAAGCTTTCAATTTTTCGGCAAAAGCAAGTATTTTAATGAGTGTTTAGGAATAGTTGTTTGTAAGTGATTCATTGTGTATTTGGAAATTTAATGGTAACCTAAACCCCTTATCTAAATTTCGATTGTAAGTGCTCTTTTACCTTACCTATTCTAAACATGTGGTGAATATGTTTGTGAATTGTGATAAAGAGAATTATGATGCGATGAAATATGAACATGTTGTGATGACTATTGTGACGGTAAATATGAGGGTATGTCATTCATCCCATGTGACAGTGTGTATAATGTGCTAATGATATGATTATGCAGTGAATGTGATATTTGATGACATTATGGATATTTTGGCCTTGTGATTTAATGAAACCGTTAGATATAGTTGGCATGCCATAAGATTATGAGTACTCACTTATATATGTTGTGATATATGGGGCGTTGAGGCCCAAGATAGTTTTGAAGAGATAAAGGAATGTGAGCTAAGCTCCATTCACTGGGATATGTATGTGCGGTGTGTTGGAGAGCGTTAGCGATATGCTTCACTTATGGGATATATTTGACTCTACGAGTCTATGTGTGGTGTGTTGGAGATTCGTGTATCCGATGAGTGGTGATAGATTCCACTTTATGTTTCATAATCTGAAGAGCCAAATTATCATATATTGTGATTATATGTGCTTATATGTGATTAAAACATGTCAAATTATATATGTGCCTAAATGTTTGTAAAAACAATGTGGAAAAGAATGCAGGGAACATGACTAGATATGTGAATTTTGGCACTTAATTAATGACGTTTTGGAAATATGTTGTATGTTGTTTGGTTGTTGCATGACAACTTGTTTGCGTAACGGTTACTCTACCCATTCACTAAGCTTGTTAAGCTCACCCACTCCATATTATCCTTTGCAGCGTAGTTGGATTCCCAATGTGAGCGGTGTTGTCGTTGAGGGATTGATCCAAGCTATTCTTTATTCATTATAGTAGGTGTTTGCTTATTCTAGCTCTAAGGAATGAAAAGGCAATGTGGTAGACATTTATATAGGTTTTGTTAAGACATATTTAGGATTATTTGCTTAACTTGTATGTTTGGAAGGTTGTGAACTTGGACATGGTATTTGGTTTATTGTTTAGACATTTTCATGCTTATCTAACTAAGTGAATGAAGCTTGATGTTTAGGGACTAACTTTGAATGATTTAAATTCTCTTATATGCTAAAATTTTGTAACCTGAAGTAGAGGTGTCGATATTAAGGCTTTTAAAATGATACCTCTGTATTTTTGAAAGTGTAGGGAGCCAGAATACCATATTGGTATCGATACCTTGGCCCGAGTATCAATACTTAGGGTGTAACTATCGATACCTCGCGAGAGGTATTGATATTGTTCCGATGTTTCAAATTTGGCGAGAGAATGCTAGTTTGGTATCGATATTCTAGATGGTATCGATACCACTTAAAGGAAATATCGATACCAAAGAGGCGGTACCGATACCTACGTAACATTTTTTGGAAAATTTCATAAATGATCCTAATGCTTGACTTATGCCTACTTTATGGTTGTTTGTTATATGTTAGTAAGACTAAATGTTAATTTGACCCTATATGACTTATTATTCGCATGTATGTTATTGTAACAATAAAAAAAGGCTTGTATATCCAACATGACAATAGTAACAAAATCAATGTGAAACGATAGAGTGTCATCTCAATTTTCAGCTTGACATCTAGGCTAGGTATGGGGAGTTGCAGCTGTGGAGAATCCGCAACAAGCAGGACCTAAGCCATGAGTAGGACATGCAAGACCAACACTCAAAATTGTAAATAACCCCTAATGACAAGTCAGTTGTATCCTAAGTATTAATGAGTTTCATATAGGCGATATTACATATCTAAATCATTTAACTCCATTTTAACTGTACCATTTCAAGCTCACGTCCATGTATTTCACATTTCCCAAACATAATCATCAATTTAATCAACATTGCAATTTAGTCCAAAATCACTAATCGACGTATATCATTCAATTAAACTATACCTAACATGAATAATAGTTAACATGTTAACAAAAGAAACATTTAATAAGTCTAAAAAATATACGAACTTACCTAAACAAAAACGATTACGAATACGTTGCCGACGACTAATCCGTTAACTTAGCTTTTCTACGGTTTAAGTCCGATTGATTCATTTCTTGATCTAAATAATAATTTTCACTCAATTAATCCATTTAATCAACTAAAATAATTAAAATTAAACTTATAAGCCCTTTCATTATAAATTTACAAAATTATCCCAATATTTTACCCTTTATGCAATTTAGTCCCTAAACTCGAAACTTGAAAATTAACCATATTTAACTACAATTCAAGCTAGCCAAATATCCTAGGGTTCCTCTACAACCTATATTCATCATGATTTCACAAAAAATTCATGAATTTTTACCATTTAAACAATTTAGTCCTTTAACATTAAAATCACTAAAAACTACTTTATAAAATAGTCCAATTTAATAACCAAGCTTAATAATATATCATCAAACTTCAAAAATATTTCAAATTCATCAATGGCGTAATCTGAAACATTTAACAGTTTAATGAAATAACCCCAGGGTTAGCTAGATTAACCTAAAATGAACTTAAAAACATAAAAATCACTAAAAACGAACTAAAATTTCATACCATGCAATAGAAAATGTATTGACCAAAATCTTTCTCTCCCTTAGCTATGGTGCTTCCGTTTTTAGAAGAAAAAGGTGAAGAATATGGTTTATTTCATCTTTTATTTTTTTAAGTTTATTTATTTATTTATCTAATTTTGCCCTTTAAAAATTAAATAAATTTCATGTTAATAGTCATCAAAACTGTCCAATAGCAATGAAATAGGTAGATTTACCACCTAAGGTCCTCAAGTAAAATTTTAAATCCATTTAACACCTTTAATCAATAAAAGCTAACTATTGCAGCTTTTACGATTTAGTCATTTTTACTTAATTATCTATCTAAATATTAAAATTTCTTAACCAAATTTTAATATGACCTTTTAATAATCCTATAAATAATAAATAAATAATAAAATATTAACTCACATGTAATATCCTAATTTTAGGCCTAGTCGGAATAGTGGTTTCGTGACCACAAAATCCGAGATAGAAATAATTATTTTATGGTTATTTTAAGGTCTATGATATGATTTCATGATTTTGTGAAAATTTCGTGAAGAAATTTTATGCACAAAGTACTTAAATTGAAATTAGGGACTAAATCGAATAATTTGCAAAACTTGCATTCTAGAAGTTTCTAGTATGAAATTGTTTTGAAATATTAATTAGGAGGTCTTAAATAGAAATTTTACCAATTTCTAAGTCTATGGACAAAAATTGGACATGGATGGAATTTTTGGAAAGTTTAGTAGTAAGGGCATTTTGGTCATTTAGGGGTAAAATGAATTAAAATACAAAATTAAAAGCCAATTTTGCTCATCTTCAACCCCATGGCCGAATATAGTAAGGAGAAACCATGGCTAGGGTTTTTCAAGCTTCCAAGCTCGATTGTAAGTCCATTCTAGCCCCGTTTTTCAAGTTCTTTACCTTTTTGGAGTCCCGGTAGCTCGATTAAGCTTATGCTAGCAATAATTTAACCTAAGATTTATATTTGGAAAAATACCCATAGGTGAAATTTGTGTATTTTTATGTTTTATGATAGAATATGAGGTTTTAAATTATGTTAGACAACTTGTGCTACTCGGTTTTAAGTGAAAACGAGCAAAAGGGCTTAATCGGTAAAAATACCTAATAGTCATAAGTACGTGTTAGAGTGAGAATTTGATGTTTCCATAGAAGGGGAAAATGATCAGCATGTCATAAAACATAAGAAAATAGGCTGAAGTTTAATTTACGAGCTTTGGGGCAAAAGTGTAAATATGTAAAAGTTTAGGGGCAAAATTGTAATTTTTCAAAAATATGATTTTGGGTCAATTTGAATAATGTGAGTCCTAATTATACTATATTTTAAATGATAGAGCAAGGAAAACTAAAATTCGGGCTAAAATGGGGAAAATACCAAGTTGTGGACGAAATGGTAAAAGTAGCCATTTTTGCATACGAGGTAAGTTCATATGTAAATGTTGGTAACATAGTTATTATTTTAAATGTTTTAATGTTATTTAAATGGTATGATAATTATTATGAAATATCATACTTGTGACAATTGTTTGATAATATGTCAAATTATGTGATATACTTGGAAAATGTGAAATACTACCGAGTATCGGTATCGCCATTCCGTAGAAGATGGTTGAGACACATGATTGGGAAAAAGGTCCCGTTGAACCTTAGGAATGGATTAGGATACAAGTGACATGTCACTAGGATGGTTGAGCATCCGAACTCGTTGAGTTGAGTCCGAGTTCACTTATGGATGCAAATGTCCGAACTCGTTGAGTTGAGTCCGAGTTCGTGAGATGTAACTAGGCATCCGAACTCGTTGAGTTGAGTCCGAGTTCACTCATGGATGCGAACGCCCGAGCTCATTGAGTTGAGTCCGAGTTCGCTTATGGGCGGGTTACATAGTAGCTTGGCTACATATGTGGCACTTATGTGCAAACTTTCCATGTATCCGAATTATATTCCGATGTGTTCAACGGGTAAAGTTCTACTCAAATGGAGGAATACTCAAGATGAAAGGGACGTATTGGTAAGTGTTGTGAAATGGATACTTTGAACAGGTATGTACTTAACCCTCGGGTTGAAAACTCGATATAACAACAATATGGTAAGATGATAAATGAAAATGTTATATGAATGTCTTGGTGATGATTATGCAAATGATGTTTTATGTTTGTTTATATGGTCATGTTACTTGCTATTTGCATGTGAACTTACTAAGCATTTATGTTTGCTCCCTCCTTTTCATTCCTTGTAGTTTTGACAAGCTAGCTCGAAAATCGGGAACGGTCGGAGGCACACTCACACTATCCGTATACCATCTTGGCATAATGGCTTGTATATTTTGAGTATGGCATGTATAGCATTATAATCATTTTGTATATATGGTCTTATGATATGGTTATTGAGTGGTATAAAAATGCTTGGTAATGATTAGCCATTGGAATGGCTAATTATAATCATATTTGGTGTTATGTATGTCAAATTGCTAGCTAATCCATGGAAACCATGAAATAAGTAAAATTTACCATAAAATAGATTCAGACAGAAGTAGTGATGTAAATTTGAAAAATCACTAAAAATAGTAGAAATGGAATTAAATAATGAATAAGTTATGGAATCGAATCTTGATGAGTCTATTTTCATATGGAAGAAGAAAAACAGGTATATAAGCTATATTTTATGAGATGTTTAAATTTTTGTGAAACAGGGCCAGAGCGATTTTTGGATCCCCTCTTCTGATTTTGGAAATTAACCATAAATTGTAAAAATATAATTAGAAGTCATGCTTTATATGTAAAGATTCCTTATTGAGTCTAGTTTTAAGAGAAACAAATTTCATATTCATTGAAATTCTGTACAGAGAGATATCTAATTCGTAATACACAGAGGTCAGAGCAGTCAAACCCTGAAACAGGGGAGACTTTAACTAATAAACTGTACTAATTGGATCAACCAAAAATTCTAGAAAAAAAATTAGTAGATAGATATATGAGTCTAGTTTCAGTGAAAATTTATAGATCTTAATTTTGAGTTTTGGAACTCGAGATACGAATTGTTAAAGCGACTATGATGCAGTTAGCCAGCTTGTCTAGAAATTTTAAAATAAATTGTATGAGTTGTTTAAGTAATGAATTAAGTCTGTTAACACCTCATGTTCGACTCCAGCAACGGTCTCGGGTACGGGGCGTTACATCACATGTCAAAATTGTGGTCTCGAAATCATTGATTTCGATATCACTGAAAACAGGTTGTTACGTATAGAGTTCACCAAAGTTGCTGCAAAGTGACAGGATTGTCGAACTATGCAAAGTGTGAACCCTAGTGATTGGCAAACAACTACTTGCAAACCCCTAATAGTTAATGAAACGTAGAAAAGGAGAGACCCTGCAAAACGTGTTCGCAGAATCTAAACGCGTAGGGGTCTTTGCAAAACTTACCCTATTTGAGGAGACTTACTCTTTGAGACTTAGAATGTGTGAGCTATGCAATGTGCAAACCCCAATGATTGATAGTTGAATTACTGTGTTCCACGAGGTGTATTGTTTTGCATGTCTTAAGGTTCGCATATTACTACTTTGCGTACCATGAAACAAGCAATAGGAGTTCACGACCTTGTGTTTTTTAAAATCTAAACTTGTTTTGTGCGGTGTGTTGGAGGTTCGATTGGTGTTCAGTTGGAGAGTCATTTAAGTGGCTAATGTGACATTTCATAGTTTGAGTCTAATGACCAGGCCGGGTCTGGAGTGTTATAGTACCATTTGTTGTAACCAAATGTCTTTACTTTTTACTACTAATATCAAAATTTCAAAACATAGGAAAGAGTTTTTTTTTTTAGTGAAAATACAAATTAACTTTACCACCCTTATGAAATCTACAAAAGCAAATAACATGGCAAAAGAGTTTTATGTAATATTTTCCATTAAAGGGGTCTACCTTTTTCCTTACTTTATAGCATTTTCAAGATATTGGTGTATTACTTGGTCAGAAAATCACCTAGGTCGAAATTTTATTAAAAAGATATTAAAATTTGTAAAAACTCTTAAAATTTTGAGAAAACTTTTTTGTTACATTTATATATATATTATTAAAAACGTTTTGATCTTGAAGACAACTGTGAAACCAATTAGATTTTAAAAGAATATGTAAAAGTTAAAAAGACAAAAAGAACGAGTATATATGTTAAGGAGTAG
Organism: Gossypium hirsutum; assembly: GCF_007990345.1. Lineage (NCBI taxonomy): Eukaryota > Viridiplantae > Streptophyta > Magnoliopsida > Malvales > Malvaceae > Gossypium > Gossypium hirsutum. Next base: position 35,522,200 of record NC_053431.1, on the reverse strand, counting down.
TGCAAAATCTTGATATTTTTTTCATTTTTTTTTCTTTTTATTATGTTCATCTAGATTAATCAATTTTCATAATTTTTATGAAAACCTGATAATTTTTTTATGAATTTTTATAAATATTTAATATTTTTCTTGAATTTTTAATATACTTTTTATAATATTTAGATTCTTTTGTTTATTTTTTAGAATTTTTTGTTGACATGAATTATTATACCAGTTTCATAACGGTTGACTCAACTGCTAATAAGGGTCATGTTAACATAGTAACGGTAAAATACGATTCTATTAGTCAAAATTTTTAATTAATCAAACTTTCAAGAGACCTTAATTAGTTGTATTTTTTTACGAGAATTATTTGATATTTTTTTAAAAAAAATTGTGGGCTGTTTCAACCCTTGATTAAATAAAAAAAATTATACCACTTAATCAAGGAAGTTCAAAGGCAATATATGCCCCTCTAGCTACACCCTCTTATCAAATCAAATATTTTGTATTAAGAAATGAAATAAAATTTGAAACTTTAAAAAATATATAATTTAAAATTTAATGTCTAAAGATTGGCTAATTTACTAAAAACGTCATTTTATAACATTGTTTATCGAAATGGGCCGATATTTTGATTATTTACCAGAAAGGGTCATTTTCCCTAAAAACGCGTCCATGTCAGCGCGAAGTCAGAGGACATGTCAGCAAAACGAGTCCCTGGGGAGCGTGTTGCCCCCTTTTTTAGGGTTAAGGTTTTTTTATTGGTTTAGGGTTAGGGTTTAGGTTTAGGGTTTAAGGTTTAGGTTTAGGGTTTTAAGAGTTTAGAGTTTAATGGTTTTTAAGGGAAAAATTAATTAACTTAGGGTTGAGGGTTAATTAATTAAGTTAACTATTAATTTTAAAAAATCAATTAAATTAGGGTTTAGGATTTTTAAGGTTTATTAATTAAATTAACTATTAATTTAAAAGAATCAATTAAATTAGGGTTTAGGGTTATTAGAGTTAATTAAATTAAATTAACTATTAATTCAAAAAAATCAATATATAATTTTTTTTTTATTTTTGCTGCAATAGTATTAGAGAAACTAATTTTGAGAAGACGTTTCTAAACAAATAGTGTCAAAAACGCTTCAAGTAGGATGCACTGTCAACAAATTTACGAAAAAAAGCTCCCACGTGGACACTCTTTTACTACAGTAGTATTTGAAAAAATAATTTTGAGAAGACGTTTCTGAACAAATAGTGTCCAAAACGCTTCAAGCAGGATGCACTATCAGCAAAATTACGGAAAAAAGCTCCCACGTGGACGCTCTTTTGCTACAGTAGTTACTATTTGGCCTTAGACTATAAATGAGTCAAATTTCATTCTTAGGTTGTATAAGTTACAGCAAGAGAAATTGAGGCTAAAGTAAATTAGTAACTAAAGATGAGTGAACTTATTAGTACTGTTATTTACTATGATGGTGAGGTTCGTAACACTGAGAATGGCATTTTTTTATCGAAGAACACAGCGTGACTGGTTTTTAACCAGAACATAGATTTGACTGAACTTCGTAAAAGAATTAGGCGTAAAATCTTCGGAACGACGCCAATGAAAGTTTTGTTTATTAAGTATCAATTTTGTGCTTCAGTTGATCCCGTGAGATATGACTCATTCGACATCAAAGGTCCTCGTAGCTTTGAGGCGATGGTGCAGACTCATCTTGCTAGTGGATCACCCTATCTTGAGTTATATGTACAATTTTCATCGCCAAATGATGCATTTGCGACTTCAACATCTATTGCTGTTCGATAGGAATACACGACCCCTGCCCGACACTTCGTTAGTGGGTGGCAAAACACGAAAGCACCTGCGTTTGGTAGCAGTATGGAATACACAACCCCTGCCGACACTCCGTTGGTGGATGGGACATGTACATCGGTGGGTCAATGTTTGATACTGGAAATACATACTGGGGAATGACATCAACTTCTAGTGGTTGGCAATCTACATCGGATTGGGGATGTTATGAAATGTTCAGAAGAAAGGATGATGTACTCCCTACGACATCTACCAACGAGGGGACCTTGTTCGTTGCAGATGATGGTAGGTCAGATGATGAGTCCAATGTGGATCCACATCAAGAGCCCGGCCCTGATGGTGCAGAAGTTGTATTATTTTCAGAATTGGAGCCTGTTCCAACCATACCTGAAGATGTTGAAGGGGTTCAGATGAAGAAGAAGAAGATCTGTGATTCAAGGCATACTCGCCTCCAGCCCACATGCGTGAAGGCATGACCGTACAAGTCCGTCATTGGATTCGGGTGAATTGGAAGTTGGTAGGGAGTTTTCCAATAAGCATAGCTTTCTTGGTGCATTGAAACAACATAGCATCATGAACAGGTTAACTACAACGTGGTTAAATCTAAATCCGATAAGTTTGAGGCCACGTGTGTAGTACAAAATGGTACATGTTCATGGAAAATCATGGCCTCGTTGAGGAAAAAGATAGGCTTGTGGGAGATAAAAAAGTACAAAGGTCCACCTGCAAGTGTTGGAAGTATAGTAACACTAGGTGTTTAGGGTTTTTGAATAATACTGTTATTACATAATGTTGCATTATTTAACGTACTTCGTTGACAGGTGTTTCACAAGACCATGCCAAGATGGATTCAGATATGTTAGCTAGCTTAATACTACCGACAGTAAAGGCAGATCCCAAGACTTTAGTGCCAGTCTTAATTGCCAATATTTGTAGCCAATTGAAGTACATGCCCTCTTCCCGCAAGGTTTGGATAGCTAAGTAGAAGGCGTTGGCAAAGATGCATGGTAGGTAGGACGCTTCATATAATGAAGTGTGGCAGTGGTGTTAGGTGCTGGAGAGATATGTCCCAGGTTGCATAATAGACCTTGAAATGGTACCTGCGTACTACAACGACCGATTGCTCCGTGGATGCCAAGTGTTCAAGCGTCTGTTCTGGAGCTTTAAGCAATGCCATGACGCATTTCTATACTGCAAGCCATTGGTACAAATTGACAGCACCTTCATGTATGGTAGATATACCCATCGGCTATTGCTAGCTGTAGCACAGGATGGCAATGGGAGAATCCTTCCAATTACGTTTACAATAACACTGGGGGAGTCAACTGATGACTGAGATTTCTTTCTTTCTAGGTTAAGAAGGTATGTCTACCCCCAACCTGATATATGCATTATATCGGATCGAGGCACTAGAATACTAGCTGCAATTGAGTGACAAGGAAGCCAATGGTATCGCACACACCATCGGTATTACCTAAGGCACGTTACGTCCAACTACTACGGGTAATATCGATCTACAACTGAACGACGGCAAGTGACCAACATGGGTATTTAATCTCTATTAATATAATTTCATTTGTAATATTCAATTTATTCTGAATGGAGGAGTGGTATGTAATTTTTGCTATCAAATTATATTGGCAGGGTATGAGATAAGTAAGGACCGTTTTCATGAGATATTAGTGGTTTTGCGTTCAGTTAACAGAGAAGGCGCAGACTACCTTTGTAACATACCTTTCGAACAGTGGACACAAGCATACGACGGCGGCCTACGATATGGTCATATGACCTCAAACCTGGCTGAATACATAAATTCTGTTCTAAAAGGAACGCATCATTTGTCGATAACACCGGTTATGCGAGAGACATATTTTCATTTAGCGGGACTATTTCCAAAGCGAGCAGCGAGTTATAAAGGCCAAATGCAGGGATGCCATGTATGGCGCGCAAAGGTATTGTGAAAGATTAACAAGGCAAAGGCACGAGCCAACACCATGCACACAGTGTGTCACGATCGTGACAACCTATGGTTTTGTGTGACGGAGTTTGACAGACCGAACCAAGGTATTATTGGCGGGTAATATCGTGTACACTTGAGAAATAAGACCTACGACTGTGAGGTGTTTGATGCATTACGTTATCCGTACGCTCATGTAATTGCAGCTTGTCAGAATCTCCGTCTGGATCCCATGAGGTATGTCGACCAAGTGTACAAAATAGAATACATGTACAACATGTGGAGACACGTATTCCCACCGATCCTAGATGAACGTAAGTGGCCGTCTATATCGCTTGCTCCGTTTAAGTTGTTACCGGATAGAGAATTGTGTCACAAACCAAAGGGTCGACGTTGCTCGACTAGAATACGTAGCAATATAGATATCCGAGAAAGAATAAACCAACAGAAGTTGTGCGGATGGTGTAGGAACCCAGGCCATACAACTCGATCATGTCCAAATCAGAATAGTTGATAGTTGTTGTAATAAAATTATGTTGCATTATTTATATATTTTTTTAAAATATTAAAAATATTTTTGTATTCAAAATAACATTTATTTTAATAAAAATATTGGCTAATTTAAAAGAACATTTATTTTATTAAATTATAAAAAGTAAAGTACAATTAAAATATAAAAAACAACTTTTATTTTATTAATTGAAACTATATAAAAAAGTTTTTACAAATATATTGAAAAAATCAATGATGGTGCCGGCCGGAATCAGTGCCACATAGGGGTCGTCAATGGTTACACACTGGATTCCTCCTTAGTTGAACTTTCGGCGAGGGTTGTGGTTACTCCGGTGGGGATTGTGGTTCCTCCGACAGGGTATTTGGTTGTGGGTGTTGGGAGGATGTGTAACACCCCTATAACCCGTAACTGTTGCCGGAGAGGGTTATAAAGAGTTACCAACCCAAAACACTACATTTGTACATTCACATATACATAATTTCATTAGCAATTATATGCATAGTCAAACACAATCAAAGATCGAAATTCAGACTTATACCAAGTTGCTATATTCACATGGCTTATATACAACAACATCTCAAAATATAATTCACTTAAGTCTATTCTATACATGCCATACTAGCTCCAAAATATAGTAATACCAAAAAGATAGATAGTGTGACGAGTTGCTGACGATCCCCTCCCGAGCAGGTGACTGAAATCAACAATCTATAAAACAGAAAAACATAACAAACGGAGTAAGCTTTCATAAGCTTAGTAAGTTTTAAGCAATGCAACAAATAAACTCAATTATCCAATTTCTCAAGAGGTCATTTTCTAGATATTTTACCATTTGGCCGAATATACATAAGCACATAATGCACAATTAGCATTCTAATATCACTTAATCTGAATTCATATGGCATAAATAAATCAAATATTTTTACATACTTGCACACCTTGACCGAATATATATCATGATCATAAATATAGATATAACATTTATTCACATATGTATCACATTATACACTTATGATTCAATTCAAATCATACTCACATATAAGTACATAATACGTACCTGGCCAACTTATCATATTGAACGTATTCATTTGTCGTTCTAACACGAGGTATCTTAGTTCTAGACTTTTATCAAAACACTGGCATTCAGCCTACTAGGTTTTAAACCCGAATTCATTCACCGACATTTCGCCTGCTAGGCTCGAAGCCCGATATCATTTCACTGGCATTATAGCCTGCTAGGCTCGAAGGCCCGAATAGTATCTCATCGGTATTATAGCCTGCTAGGCTCAAAGGCCCGAATAGTATCTCACCGGTATTATAGCCTGCTAGGCTCAAAGGCCCGAATAGTATATCATTGGCATTATAGCCTGCTAGGATCAAAGGCCCGAATAGTACTGTACGATATTCAATTCAACAAGTTCCATATAACACAATCACACCAAATTAGGTACAAGCATCATTCGAATATATCATCCTACATTTTATTCACTTTTATTTCATTTCATCACTTACATTTATCATTTGATAGTTTACACATAACATCCTACTCATATTCATCTAACATTATCATTTGATCATAAAAGCCTATCACATTTTACTTCCATTACAATTTCCATTCGACCATATACATATATGACAAGTAATATATTTAACTACTTAAAACTTACCTCGAATATTTTCGAACAGTCTTGGATCGGCTATTCAACTATTTTCTCTTTTCCCCTGTCCAACCTTGGTTCTCTATGCTCTTGAGCTAATTCAAACAAAATTTAATTTATTAAGGTCCCATCAAGCTAGCTTATAGTCGAATATTCATTGTATACTTAGCTCACATACACAAACACAAAACTCATAAGGCTTATCATATTTTCATATATATATATATCTTTACCATATAGCCGAATATATATATAGCTCATCAATTAGGTATTTATTTACATTTCCCTTTTAACACATATTGATCAACTAGACCATGCATTAGCCATTGACACATTCGGTCATTAAAGCAATAACCTGTTAACATTCAAGCATTTTATACCAAAATTTCTCCCAAGGCCGAATTCATCTACAACCTTTAATACATATATAAAGTTTATATTAATTTATATACACAACATTAACCTAGTATCAATTAACTAAGTACTTTAAAATTTTCTTTAACTAAATAACTTATTCGGAAATAATAAGGGCAAATTTAACCAGAATTATTAAGAACAAATTTAACCGGAATTATTAAGAACAAATTAACAAGCTTAACTAAGCAAACATTCGGCAATGACAATGGCAATTTAACAAACCTTAAATCCAACTTATAATTGTGCATATCACATTCAAAGCATCCACTCCATTCTATCATTTTAAAACATAAACATTACTCAAATATTATCTAAGTTCACATTCGGCAATTTCACAAATACACAAGTCGATTTTCCTATCATCTAAACTACCTATATGAACATTAAACTATCTCAAACATCACCCATTCACAATTATTCATTAAAACATAAAAACAACAACCATTCCCTTCAAAATCTTCCATAGCCGAATACTCAAATCACTACCCAATTCAAAATTTTGACATGGGCTAAGTAAGGAACTTAGTAACTAGCTTAAAATATGCTACAATTTCAAAAGCTAACATGAATTTCTTACCTTAATTCCAACTCAAAAGTGACCAAATGTAGTTTGAGTTTCTTTTCCTCTCCTAATTTCGGCTATGAAGAACAAGGATGAACAAGCTTTTTTCCTTTACCTCATTTTTGTTCTTTTATTTATCTTTATTTTATGATAATAAAGCCATCAAATTTAATAATGCTAATTTAAAAAGCATATTTTATTTATCACCATCATTATGGCCGGCCACTACTCATTAAAGTGGGAAATTTGACATGCAAATCCACCTATTTAACACCATAAATTATTTGGCCACTACAAAATTAACCTATCACATTTTCAAAAATTTTCACACAAGTCCTATTTAATAAATTATTTGGCCACTACAAAATTAACATATCACATTTTCAAAAATTTTCACACAAGTCCTATTTAATAATTTCACTCACAAATGACAAAATCAAAGCATGAAATTTTCACATATGCACTTTCACATATAATAAGCACAAAATATAACATCTAATTATTTTTATGACTCGATTTTGTGGTCCCAAAACCACTTTCCGACTAGGGTCAAATTAGGGTTGTCACAGGATGACCCACCTTGATAGAATTATGACTGCGGTGGTGTTTGCATCACCCATGGCAGAGGTGTTTGAATCCCACAAGGCGATGGGAAATGGTAAAAAAAACAGCTCCCCAACGGCGACTCGTGCGATCCCTCATGTGACGGTAGCCTATTGATCGATGGTTGAATCAAAGTAATTGGGAACGGAGATGAACCGGGTCATGCATTCCAACCTGCCATAGGACTGGGAAAAGGAAACATACAAGGGTTAGGGTACATATAAGGGCTAGGATACGCACCTGGCATAATTTGAAAAGGTTGTGATATGGGTGTCGTCGGTTGAAGTGTTGGGCCCGATGATTGTATGGGCGCTGTTGATGGGCCTGATGACTGTATGGGTACTGTTGATGGGCCCGCGTCGCCATCCATTCTTCTTGGATTTAAAGGGCCCTATCGTTCCCTTTGCACATGAATTTGCCATCGCCTCTCCTTTTTTGACAATAAATATGGCTTGCCATGGATCCTAAACCATGGTATGTATTCTGGCACACATGCTAACTCAGGAGCGATGATCGGTTCTCGAGTAGGTATATAGTCATATCAATTTTCCCACATTTCGATATATTTTGACCAGTGTCTCAGCCAATCCGTATTCAATAGTCTTAAGACGACTTTGTGCTCATCATCGAGCACCTCAGGTGCCACGGGATTCGGTTGTCAGAATCCAAATTGTTGCAATACTCTATCTGACTGGTGTATCTCCACGATAGCATAGTTAACCAATGGGACCTTCACATGCCAAATGTTTAGATTTTGAAAAAATTTGTTCGGAATTACAGCCCCAATTGTCGGATCCTTATATGGTGTCCATTGAAACTATATGAACATGATAAAAATATTAGTTATATACGTAATACTAAATAATAAATATTGAATACGAAACGACTATTTTATTATGTATATATATGTTATTTAATACTTACTTGTGCTTTCGACCGTTGGTCTAATAGAAGTCGTATTTTTTCAAGAGATGTGGGTATTCCAACATAACTCACTGAATGGTTCCACCTAATTAAATATTTTTTTAGCATACAATTATATTTTAAATCTACGTAATAATTGTAAAATCTAATATAAAATTTACCTTGTTATCAGTGGGAATGTATATGGGTGGTTCACTCGATGACATAAAAATGGAAAGCAAAATCGTGCCTATGATTGCAGTAGTGATAGGCATCCTCCAATTTTGGCTTTATTCGGTCGCGTCGCCCCGCACATCTCCCGGTACAATATTGCTAACATGACAGACCCCCAACTTAATTCACCTGTTGCTCTAAAATCAACGAGTTTTAGCAGCCATCTCAGATGTTCGCGGTTTCATGACAAGTTCGGCATCAAATAACCTCAATCATCTCAAGAATGTATGCCCGAGCATATCATATTCTTTCTAATTCAGTCGAAACATTATCCGGTTCCGGGAATGTGTCTCGTAACTAGCCCATCTCGATGCGACCTCCGTTAATATTATCCAGAATAGCACCCAAAAGCTCGTAGCATACGGCTTCCCAATCAGCAGATTGAGCGGACCCGGTGACTGCGTACCCATCCACCGGCAATCTCAATTGCAATTGCACATCTTCTAGAGTGATAGTACACTCTCCGCATGGAAGATAGAAAGTGTGCATCTCGGGTATCTACCTCTCTATCAATGCATTGATTAGTTTCAGGTCCAACTTGCACCCCGGCCTATCGTGGCCATGTGCCAAAAACTCGCTTCCCACTGGTAATTCTCTATCAACGGTGATGGAGGACCGGACATATTACGGATATAGCATTGCAACACCTGATCTACAGATTGTTATAAAAAATTATAAAATAAAATTTAGTTAAAATTGCATAAATAAAAAAATTAAATAGTATTCAAAAATTAATTAAACTTATCACTTACCATTGTCATTTGATCGACGGAGATGTGTTTGTTAACGAGACGAATTAATTCTCCGACCATTGCTAACACGATCGAATATTTTTGTAAATTAAAAAAAAACTAATTCAAAAAAAATTAAACAGAGTTTTTTTGCAAAAATTAAAGAGAGTTTCGACAAAAATTGAGAGAAATTTGAGAGAATTTGGAGAGAATTGTGAGAGGACTATTGTGTGAAAAAAATGAAAGGGGGAGGTCTTTTTATAGTTTTTTTTTACTGTTGGAGTTCAAACGGTGAAGTGATCGTTGGAGCGGGGCAAAACGCGTCCCGAAGGGAGTATTTTGCTGACACGTCTCCTGATTTCGTGCTGACGTGGACGCGTTTTCAGGAAAAATGGCCATTTTGGATAAAAAATCAAAATATTGGCTCATTTCGGTAAATAATATTATAAAATGGCCTTTTTTTATTAAATTAGCCATAAAGATTTTAAATTAAAATTTTAATTTTTGAGAGAAACAAAAAAAAATGTAATTATTTCATTAATGATGGGAGGACAAAGGTCTCTAGTCTATCATTGTCTTCGCCTCTTATTGGTAAATGTTTGTTCTATTTTGACCTTCTCTGTCTTTTAAAATTATTATTTTATCACATGTAATATTTTATGTAATATTTTTTTATTTTTTTACTTTTTATGCTATAATTAAAATTATTGAATGAGTAAGTGTCTCAAATTAAAAAGATATTTAATGAAAAAAAGAAAATTTACAAAAAAGAAATAATACAATATTATAGTTATAAGGGTAATTTAATATTTGTAAAATAAAAAATAGAACTTAGTCTTCTACTTTTTCCCATTCAATGTTTTCATTAATTATTTACGATTTTTATTCCTTCATTAATAAGTTTTTTTAAATGATTTTTTAGAGTATTTTTATTTTTTTAATCACATAATGGGTATGCATATGATTAGACTTTTTTATAATTCGAGTTATCCATTTAAGTTCGAAGTTTTGAACAAAATTTGGAAGGTTTTGGATAAAAATATTAAGTTTGGTTAAAATATATCAAGTATGTGAACTTGAACATTCAAAGCTCAAGCCTGACCCAACTTATTTTTTAAGTTTGTAATGTTTTATATTATGTTATTTTTATATATTCTGCAATTTATAACTCATAACAATTAAATCTATAATAATATATAATACTACTATATTTTAAATACTAAAAAATGTTAAAATGACTATATATAAAATTTTAAAAAATGAAATATTAAATTAAAAGCAATATAAATTTTTTTAAAAAATAATATGGGTGGACCTAAAATGGTAAACTTGGACAAAATTTTAAGTTCATATTTTGGGCCGGGTCGAGTTTGGACAAATATAAAGTATGTTAATATCATACCTAGGCTCGATTTGAATTTAGTCCAACCTATGAGCACCTTTATATAAGACTAGTGTATACTAAATATAAATTAAAATCATAAATATGTGGAAATGTTTTTTTAAAACAATATGTGAAAATAATATATATTTAATACTTATATTTAAGTATTATTGAGTTACTGTCACTCTTACTTGGGCCACCAATTTAATTACAAAATTATAAAAATATCTCTTTTTTAAATTATAATTAATATTATTATTATGAAACATTTATCTTTTCATACTTTTATATATTTAAATAAAACAATTACAAATTATAAAATTAAAAACCGAACATGTGTTTAATAATATTAAGAATAAAAATTTATTGCCACTCACCAATATTTATTGTTCAATAATTTTTTAAATAAAATATTTTTAACATAAAATATTTCTTTCCACGAAAAGCGTTAAAATCTAGTTTTTATATTATACATGGTCTAAAAATATATATGCTAAATTTACATCCATAAATAAATTACAAATATATTTTTTTATAATATTAGTTTTAAATTTCAGTAATAAAATGAGAAGATGGAGAAATATGAAAATGATTATAAATATAGCCGACATCCATAAAAGAATATTTCAACATCCATATACCACGTAAGTAAATAAGACAATACCGCCTCGTCATCCCTACACTACTTTCTTAATTTCTTATCTCATATTTTCTTTCTTTCAAAATAAAAAATTTATGTAATCTCATATCAATATTCATTAAGCAGGCAAATAGACAAAGAAACATAAATAAAGTAAATTATCATGTGATGTGAGAGTTAGACTGAGAGTATCTATGTTATTACTATTGTTGTTATTATTGGCTTAAAATGATAATATCTAACGTATTGGAAAGCTAATAATTAATTAATGACTTCTTTTTTCTTAGAGAGAGAGAGAAAATCGCGCTTCTTATTTTGATTTGTTAAATTTACAACTGATTTCATAAGAATAACTCAAGAGTTAAATTATTATTTGTCTCGTTTCTATAATTCGATGCTTTGTTTATTATTTCTTCCACTGATTTTCTTTTATATATAATATATAACAATTATTAACTTTCAAGAAGGATAAGAGAAAAATATAATGAATGATGATTAAGTAAACGTATCTCATTTTCTACTAATAGCCTAAAGACTTCACTTTCCTTTAAATTTAAAATTAATTGTTGGGTCTTTTTTTAATGGAAAATTAATTCTAAATTACCTTCTTAAAGTCGGAATATTTATCGATTGACTCGATCTTTATGACCATGCTTTACATACAATATGTTGCTATTTTTTTCTCTAATTTTTAGTGTCTATATCTCATCAGTATAGTTCGAGGATGATCTTAAAATTATAATTACAAATTGTTTATGTAAAATTGATTATATAGATTTTATATCATGGATTAGCTAAAGAATTTCTAAAATCTTGAAATGTAATATATGAAGAGTTAGAGTGGGAATCCCAAGTTATCCAAATTTTATTTTGCTAAGGTTATCAAATGCTATGTATTAAATGATGCTATAAGTTTATTCAGCAAATGTTAATGAGAGCATATTAACTATGTTAATTATAAGTAGAATAATTATTAGTGTTATTGTAGAAAACATTTGTTTAAATTATGATTTAATAAACCCTTATTTTCCTTGCATGCACCTCCACTCTTGGAGAAAGATAAGTAAGTATTTTCCTTGATATCTTATATCATGTTATTTATTTGTGTGCAAATTTTGAGAAGAGTGCATAAAATTAATTAATTCTTTTAAAGTTACATCATTGGTCGTTAAATTTGAAGAGTATAAAAATTGCATATTTTTATAATTAGGTTTTAGTGACATGTACTAGAGGTCTTTTTTGTTGCATGCAGATAGGCTACTTTCATCTTACTATGAGTCTTGTTATTTTGAATGACATTGATGGATGTGTTTGAAGGACCATTTGATCGGCTTAAGGTTTAAAACTATAGTTGATTTGTGAACACTTTGAAAGCATGCATACCACTGTAATTCATCTTGAGCTATGTTTTAAATGGTATTGAACTTATTTTGGTTGCATTTTCGTGATTAGAAATGCTCTCAATACTTATTTAAATGATAGAGAAGAAAAAGTATTAGAACTTTTTAAGTCAATAGCTAAAAAAATTACACTATCCATACTTAGCCCCTCGGGCAGTGCCACTATATTGTTTCATGTATTTTAAGCTTTTAGAAGCTCATACTTGGTTCAAGACACTTCTAATCACTTATAAAATGATTCTAAATGATTTTAAGATAATTTTAAAACTTTCAAATCGATTTTAACAATTTTTTTATACCTTAATTAAATTATTACAAAGTTAAAAATCATAAATATTTTAGAGATTTCAATTTTGTATATATTGTAGTGGCACATCACATCTGTATCAATGACGAGACGCATGAGAAATGTTATAAATTTTATATTTGTAGATTAACAGATACTTATCTTCCACAATAGCTCTATTCATATCCTCTTCTTCCCTACAACGAATAAAAGCAAAAGTAGCATCATGCATCCTCCGTCTATGATTCCTTTACACCACGTAAACGTCAATAACCTCCCCGCATACCTCAAAAGCTTTCCAAAGTGTTGTCTTGCGAATGTTCTTGCTAACCCCATCAACAAAACCGTGAAAACCTTAGCAGAAGCAAAATTGAAACCTATGGGATCTTCTTTCTTCTATGAGCTTTGCTGCCTATCAGTGAAATCAACAGTATTCAAAATCGGTTCCAATAAAATCACTTCCAGGAAATTTATTTTTTAGTTTCAAAAGTGAGTCAAATGATATTACCCGTTTCATTTTATCTTTTTATTTATTAATTTTAATATGCTTCAAGCTATATGCCATCTTGTGAGCTCTACTTACGAAATCTAAAGTCCCTACTTAAAATAATTTTTATATATTCGTTAATCATTGCAATCCACTTGTGTTTTAAGAGATCAGGAACCTTGGTTGTGATAAATTATATAATTACTTTATTGAAGTGGGATTGCCACCAACTTGATTATCTTTTAGTTGCTAATTAAGTAATTGATTACTCAGAATATGGGTTCCCACAAAACCATGATTACTTATTTCTCAACTTTTGCTTCATCCATGATTAGGTGTAAACTATTCAATTAATTAATTAATTCGAGAGTGGATAAACTTTATGTTTAGTGCAACGAGTAAGAGATTCAACCATTGGGCCATGCAGTAGTTATTTGCTTCAAATATTATAAAATCATTCTGTTTGAGTTCATTGGATAATGTTGGAATTTATAGTCACAACAAAAAATTTGGAGGAAAGGGGGAAATAAAGAACATGTTCCCTTGATGGACGGAACTATAATGAGATTCTGGCAACTCATTTTTCATAAAGGTTTATAGTACAACTCAAAAAAAAAAAGTGGATGAATTACAAATGAGGAATGAGATACTCCTAGCAACATCAAATATATTAAAGGATCAGAAATATAATTGTCAATTCAACTAAGGCGCATAAAATTTGTGTTATTTACCAACATTTTGGTTCTTTCTTTTCTCAAATTTAACACAATTCAAATATTGCAGATATTAAAATCTGAATTCAAATATACTAAAATATGAATTAATTAAACTAAACATAATTACCTAAAATCAACACAAAAATAAAATTATATAATCAATTTAAAACATATGATAATTAATTAAGAAGATAAAATTATTAATTAAAGACACATAAAGTTGGAAAGCCACTTGAGATTAAGAACCCTTGAAGTGGGATACCAATAAGATGAAAAAGGTGCAACTTTTAAAAGGAATATGATAATGGTTTGATCACAAATACAAAGGGGTACAATTATTGTTTTTGTCTACAAAACAAGGATATTTGTAAACAAAAAGAAATCAAACGTAATTGATAGCTAACGCTTGAATTCCAGGTTCACGATTTTTTAATTAAAATAATATAAAAAATTACTAAAATATGGAAATGGGAAAGTTAATTTTTTTTTTTCAAATAGACTCGACACCTCTAGTTAACGTCTTTAATTTATAGTTATTACTAAGCCCATTAGAATTAGAGAAATGGTTAAGGAATGGTTAAACGAACCTTGAGGTGTCAAGGTCCTAATAAAATTTTTAAAGCCCAACACTTAAGGTCTTTTGTAATGATAGTGTAATATTTAATCTGAAAAAAGATACCCTAGCAAAACCAAATTCTGAAATAAAATTTTAAATTAAGAGAAAAGATAATTAATAAATAAATAAACTAACTTCGCCACCCTTGGTGTTGGAAAAACGAGGAATGTTGTGCGGTGGAATTCTAAAATTCTTTTATACATGGTTAAGAACAATAGAATGTTGATATTCTAATACACAATTGTATTCTAATCTATTTTGATAAGTTAAAAAGAAGCTAAATTGCAATTAAACTAGAAATTTTCATAGGGAATTGTACCTTTTTTTATATATATAGAAACGATGATATCTCGAATTACAAATCTTAAAATCATGTGATTTAAAAGATATTTTGAATATGACTTGAAGACTTACAATTTGTGTATAAGAATAACTCAAAAGGTAGTTAGAAGGTCTCGAAAAGTCAAGTCTAAGTTACCCTTGTGAAATCCAGTGATTAATCTAGAACTTTCCATAAGGAATTGCACTACTTAATGAAAATGAAAATATCTCATGTTACAAACCACAAAGCAAGGTGATTCAAAAACTGTTTTGAAGAGAAATCGAAGATATACAATTTAGGCACAAGAATCACCCAAAAACTAGTCAAGAAATCTCAAAAAGTCCAGTCAAAGTTTGCTTAACTAAATCCTACGATATTGATTTTGGATTCTCACATAAATTCAATAGTTGTTTTCAACCAATCGGATCTTTTCCATTATTCTTTAACTCATGGATCACACGATATGTGGACATTGTTCCAAACATAAACACAAGTATTGAATTAGAACTCTGTGACACCCCTACACTCAATCCAATAGTCGAATCTAAAGGTAAGACATCATATTCATTGTTAGAGTAATTTAAATTGTTTCATTCCATAAAACTAAGTAATTGATCTAGAAATTTTGATAAAACTTGTGCATTCTCAATTTCCAAACATAAATATGCACAATGGTTATTCAATAATCTCATTTAAAGCGATATGAGTTCATACGGGCTCAAATATCGAGTTAGAATTCGAATCCAAACTCAAATAATATATTTTGAAATTGATGTCTCAAAACAATGTAACCATGTCTCGAGACATGCTTTCCCTATTAGAAAAATTAGTTTAAAAAATAGTGTTTTTAAGCACAACGAAAGTTTAAAATGTTTCTTTGAAACCAAACCGTTGTAATATTTATAGTAGCAAACTTTAATCAAAATTACACTTGCGCTTTGTATGAGGCAGTTTAATCGATCTCAACTTTCTGCTGAATGACCTTTTCCACTATTCTCGAACCACGAACTACGTTAAGTGTGGCTCAAAATTTATCAAACCAATCACACAGAATTGAAACCTTGTTAACTTTTAGTAGGAAAGCTAATTTTCTCTTGCAAAATATGGTTTTTTCCCAAAAAAAATAGAATTTATTCTGTAAAATAAATTTCCATTATTTTCTAATATAATAATGATGTAAATAATACAATCTCAAAAGCTTAACTCATAGTTCCTATTTATAATGAATAAATACGAGAGTTCTGTTCGAATAAGACATGATTAAAGAATAATATTTTAATAGAAACTACAACTTCTACTCTAAAGAGAAGTATAGGGGTGACAACATACCTTAAGGATACACTAGGGTTGCCATCCCTTGCATGTATTATGGCCCTATTGGGCCTTTCATGTATTGGGTCAAAATATATGTGTTACCTAGGCTTTTATTCAACATTTATAGTTTTCCAACCCAATAAATATTTTTTATTTCCAAAGACACTATTTATTTAATAAATTAATTAAATTAACTCAATTATTTTCTCAACCCAATTTTAATTTCATTAAATTCATGACAACTTTATTGTATTAGAATCTAAGAGAAAATATATTTAATTGCCTTATTTAACAAATCCACGATGACTAATTAATTTAATTATCACTTCGAACTTCAATTATTTAATTAAAATTAATTGCCTTAAATTATTTTCTAAGTCATCTTTTATACTTAGTGAGAAAACACATTCAGTGGGGATAGTGATACATGCGATCTATTTCTCTTAGTTCACTGTCCTCATTCATTTCTTATTGTTGGTTCTTTATGCAATTCGTTTCAAGTTATCTCGAGCTAGTGGAGGGATCGATTAGACATATATAATTAGGCCTCAAATATTTTGTAATTAAGTTTTGACTCTTCTTTTATTAATTACAACGTTATTTAATTATGAAGTCATATCACTAAAATATCATGATTGAGTTCTCCGTTATTATATACCATTATGAAAGACACTTATCAAGTGCTCATCCAATGACCTCGTCATAAATGTGTTACCCTCATAGGATATTCTTAATCTCTTTGGGATAAATCCGTTCTCCTAATATGATCCTACTTTATCTAATGATAATCATTACATCTTCTTTCATGAAAAGTCAATTGCTATCAAATAGTAATTAAATCATTTATCACAAAGACAAATGACCCGTGGTCACGTTGCTTTTCATTTATCATGTAATACCGATGAGAGGACATCATTTACTTTTAATTAGGCTATAAATTATTTTCTTATGAAATGATGTTACGTCATAAAAAAGTCGCATACCTAAATATCAGCTTTCTATTCCTTATCTACTTGAACTTAGGCTTTCACTTACATCAAAACATACGAGTCACGCATACATAGTCAATCATCCATTTAGGATTAAGGTATGTCACATTATGAACATGACAAGTGAATAGATCTATATACAGATCTAGGATCTATTCTACTTGGGTCATGTCTATTGTATTGTCAATCTAGTCAGTCACATCTATAGTTTTATCTTTTCAAAGGCACCCGCTCTAATATACAAGACAATATATGTAACGGCCCCACGCCTAAGACCATCACCGGAGTCGAGCTTGAGGGGTTACCGAACATAATTTATCAATTTAAGAACTTCAAATCATTTGTTTCTACATTCACAGCTTTCTAGCTACTCGCGTCACAGTTACAAGAAAAATCATATCTCGAGTTACGAAACTCGAAATCAAGATCCGTAAATTTTCCCTGAATCTAGACTCATATATATATTTACTAATTTTTTCTAGAATTTTTTATTGGACCAATTAGTACAGTTTATTAATTAAAGTATCCCCTGTTTCAGGGTTTGACTGCTCTGACCTCTGTGTATTACGAATCAGATATATCTCTATACAAAATTTCAATGACTATGAGGTTTGTTTCTATTTATACTATTTTTAGTGATTTTCAAATTCATGTCATTGCTGCAGCAATATTCTGTTTAAGGCAAGTTTCATCTTTCATGAATTTTATGAACTAGATAACCTGTTAAACTTCCATGATATCAAACATGATCTAAATTAGCCATCACCATGACTTATCAATATCAAACATTTTCTCAACCAAACATGGCCATATCATAAAATTATTTACACAAAATAGGTATATTGCTATACATGCCATACTTAAGTAGTTGTACAAGCCATTTACCAAGATAAAAGTCCTTTGGATAGTGTGATCGAACTTTCGACCTGTCCCGATTCCTGAGCCGGCTTGTTCAAAACTACAGTGAATGAAAAGGAAGGAGTAAGCATAAATGCTTAGTAAGTTCATATGTAAACAACAAGTAACATAACAATACAAATATACCAAACAACTTTAGCATGGTATCACCAAACATATATAATATTTCTAAACATCATTCATCATCTTACTACCTTATCGTTGTTGTATCTATTATCAACCCGAGGGTTAAGAACATACCTGTCCAAAGTGTCCATTTCAAAACACTTACCAAAACATCGCTTGCATCTTAAGTGTTTGTAACACCCCGAACCCGAAACCGACACCGGAGTCGAACACGAGGTGTTAACTGACTTTAACCCCTTACAAAATTTATTTTCCAGACACTGCCCAATCTGTGTACTAGTCGTTTTAAAAATCATATCTTGAGTTTCGTAACTCGAAAATCAGTTTCGTAATTTTTCCCAGAAACTAGACTCATGTGCCCATCTATGTATTTTTTTCTAGAATTTTTGGTCTGGCCAATTAGTACAGTTTATTAGTCAAAGTCTCCCAAGTTGCAGGGGTCAACTACACTGACCTTTGCCCATTACGACTTGGATATCTCCCTGCACGGGGCTTCAACACTGATGCCGTTTGTTTCTATGAAAACTAGACTCAGAGAGGAATCTGTACATATATGGTACGACCCCTAATTATCTCTGGTTAATTTGTAATGAATTTCCAAAGTCGGAGCAGGGAATCCAGAAACCGTTCTGGCCCTGTCCCACAATAATCTGATTATCTCTTAATATACTGCCCATATGATCTTTTCGTTACTTCCTCATGAAAGCAGACTCATCGAGCTTCGATTACATAATTTATTCATCAATTAATTCCACTCCTACTATTTTTAGTGATTTTTTAATCTCATGACACTGCTGCTGCCAGCATCTGTTACGAAAGTAACTAGGTCCATCTCATGCCTACCCTTGATCCACTCAATCGAACATTCGTGCCATTTTCGCATGGCTTAAAGTTTACATGCCAAAATTCAAACACAACGTAATAGCTTATACATGCCAAAATGTTCTTCTAAGCCAACTAAGAAGAAAGTACCAAAACTTGCTATCCGGTGTGATGACTTCGATGACGGCCTGACCCCGCAAAAATAGATGAGTCCAAGCAACCTATAATGGGTGACAAGGAAACACCGAGTGAGTTTATAACTCAGTAAGTCATAAGCAATGCACTACCATCCATCAATAACATTATCACAAGAGGAAACAAAATGGAACGAGACAATTTACTCCATCCATACCGAACCATACCATAGTTCCTCCAACCTATCGATTCAATTTCATATCAATTCATGCATTCACAATCCATATACTCATCAATAGGACATTGAAGCATTTTCATAAATCAATTTATTTTCGTTACAATCAAACAACAAAACGGCCTTTCACCCATCCTACGATAAATTTTATGTACGTGACTTCAAGTATAGTTGTCACATAGGTTCAACTTACCGAGCTCAACACCAAGTATAAGCATAGCACATATTAGCCATGTACTCAAGACACTTACCCGATCCGCTGTCCGCGATCGACTCAATAGTGTCGCACACATAGTGTCCATAATGATTCACGAATGTATATTGAGCCCGCACACTCAGTGCTATATAATCAACTCGCACACTTAGTGCTACGTAATCAAATCGCACACTTAGTGCTACATAGTCAAACTCGCACACTTAGTGCCGCATGGCCAATTCGCACACTTAGTGCATCATATTCATTTCGCACACTTAGTGCTGTACAATTTAATCCCGCGCACTTAGCGCCAATCTCATGGTCATAAATGGTTATCCCGCACGTTTAGTGCCGAGATCAACAACTCAGTACATCTTACCTCTTTTCTTTCATTCAACAATTTCATCATCACATACGTACATGCATATATATATATGTATATTTATTCATTCCATTCAGCATCAATACATAAACATTATGACCATTGAAATAATACCAACTACATGCTTAATGACTTACCTCGTGTTGGGTAAGACGCTTCCAACTCGGCTACTCGATGACCTTTTCTTTGCCTTTGCTCGATTCACCTCCTTTAACTCCTTGAGCTAAATCAAACAAATTTAACTCATTAAAGTCTCATTTTGCTAGCTTATGGCCGAATATGACAAGGAGTTTGATGGGTCATATGGCCACCTTTTAGCTCAAGTACACAATGGTCATATGCATTTTTAATCACATCAAATGATTCAATACAATTCACTCGAACATCAAAAGAGAACCTCAAGGTACTTAGTCCATATACACATTAGACATTAGAGTCACATATGTACGAATTCACGAATCGAGTTCGACATATTAGCTAATTTTCCCTTTAGCCGAACCTTCTAAGTCAAGATAAAGCCATCAACATGCTTACCTTTGGCCGAACATACACATCAACTTAGGTGCTCATTTATGTGGCCGAACACACACATGTCTATGTTAAGGCCGATTGCAACACTCAATACATCCTACAAGTATGGACACTTGCATTGACTAAACACCATTTCTATTATTTTTACTCCAAAGCCGAATGCCTCTCAAGCCCTAAGCTCATGATCCTTTCATCATTAAGCAAGTGTTATAGCACAACTAACATCCATTTTCAATTTGAACACCAACATAAAAATATTAAACATGAAAATCCATAGCCGAAACCCATACATGACATTACTCATTCCACCCATCGAAACAATATTTGTTCAAGACATCAAGCATTTTTATTTGGGTATTACATATATGAGCATTTAGAATTTATATTTTTAGCAAGATCAATTTCTTTCCTCAACACATTCTTCATCAAAACTTAAAGGAAGTAATCAAATTTCCTTCTTTAATAGCCATAGCCGAATGCTCCATCCATCCATCAAAGTTAAAAATTTTGCATGGTCTAAGTAAGAACCATGATAATTAACCTAAAACAAGCTAAAATTTCACAACTTTAACACAATATACTAACCTTATTAAGCATTCAAATGGCCGAAAGTCCTTTGCCCCTATTCCTTCCTTCACATTCGGCTTAGAAGAAACAAAGATGAACACTTAGTTTTCTTCACCCATTTCCCCCCTTCTCAAGCTTCAAGTGACCGAATGTTTGCCCCAATTCTTTCTTTCAATCCGGCCAAGAAGACAAAGATGATGCTTTGTCTTCATTACTTTTCTTTTTATTCTTTCTTTAATCTATTTCCTTTCTTTTGCATAAAATAATGGCCATTTAATTAAGATTTAATACATATTATATATATATGACCATCATGGCCGGCCACCACTTAAAATAAAAGGGGTATTTGACATGCAAGTACAACTATTTGCAACATGCATAAATGGGCCACCTTACATTAGCCTAGCACATTTCTAAATTTTCTCACATAAGTCCTATTTAATAAAATTTCACTTACAATTTACAAAATTCAACCATGAAATTTTAACACATGCATATATACATATTCTAGACAATAAATATCACATTCAAACATTTCGGTGACTCGGTTTAGCGGTCCCGAAACCACTTCCCGACTAGGGTCAATTTTGGGCTGTCACAACTCTCCCTCACTTAAGAAATTTTCGTCCTCGAAAATCTTACCGGTAAATAGGTTTGGATATCGTTCTTTCATCGAGCTCTCGGGTTCCCAGGTTGCTTCCTCGATCCCGTGTTTGAGCCACAACACCTTAACCAACGGAACCCTTTTATTTCGCAACTCTTTCACTTCACGAGTTAGGATACGAATCGGTTCTTCTTCATAGCTCATATCAGCCTGAATTTCAACCTCCGACGGACTAATTATGTGCGAAGGATCAGATCTATAGCGCCGAAGCATCGAAACATGAAAGACGTCATGAATCTTTTCAAGTTCAGGAGGCAAAATCAATCTATATGCAACCGGCCCCACTCGTTCGAAAATTTCGTACGGCCCAATGAATCTCGGGCTCAACTTGCCTTTACGGCCAAATCTGAGTACCTTCTTCCAAGGTGACACTTTAAGAAACACTTTATCTCCCACCTGATATTCAATGTCCTTTCGTTTTAAATCCGCATATGATTTTTGACGATCTGTGGCTACCTTCAGACTTTCGCGGATTACCTTTACTTTTTGTTCGGCATCTTTAATCAAATCAACTCCGAAAATTTTACTTTCACCGAGCTCGGTCCAAAACAATGGCGTACGGCATTTACGACCGTACAAAGCCTCATAAGGTGCATCTTAATACTTGATTGAAAACTATTGTTGTAAGCGAATCAATCAAGGTAGATACCGTTCCCATGAACTACTGAACTCGAGGATGCAACATCTCAACATATCCTCAAGTATCTGAATTATCCGCTCGGATTGACCATCGGTTTGGGGTGAAAAGCGGTACTAAAATGCAGCTTGGTACCCAAAGCTTCTTGCAATTTCTTCCAAAATCGTGAGGTAAATCTCGGATCTCTATCCGACACGATAGAAATAGGTACTCCATGTAATCTCACAATCTGAGAGACATACAATTCGGCTAGTTTATCCAATGAAAGATCCGTACGCACGGGGATAAAGTGAGCCGACTTAGTCAGTCTATCAACCACAACCCAAATTGCATCCTTCTTACTTGTTGACAATGGCAGTCCGACACAAAGTCCATTGTGACTCGGTCCCATTTCCACTCGGGTATCATGATCGGCTGAAGTAACCCTGAAGGCACTTGATGTTCCGCTTTCACTTGTTGACATATTAAACATCTCGAAACAAAGTCGGAGATGTCTCGTTTCATACCATGCCACCAAAACCGACGTTTCAAGTCGTTGTACATTTTCGTGCTCCCCGGGTGAATTGACATTCGGCTACAATGGGCTTCGTTCAGAATCATCGGAATGAGTTCTGAATTCCTTGGAACACACAAATGACTTCTAACCTCAAACAACCATCATCATCAATCTGAAACTCGATTCCTTGTTCGGAACACACTCAGCTCGTTTTACAACCAATTCCTCATCGACTTTCTGAGCTTCACGAATTTGATGAGTCAATAATGGTTTGGCTTTTAATTCAGCTACTAACGCATTGTCAGGTAGAACAGACAAGTGTACATTCATCGCTCGCAAAGCAAACAGTGATTTCCGGCTTAAGGCGTCTGCAACCACATTAGCCTTTCCCGGGTGGTAATCAATGACAAGCTCGTAATCTTTTCAACAACTCAAGCCAACGTCTTTGTCGCAGATTCAAGTCTCGTTGAGTCATCAAATATTTGAGACTTTTGTGATCCGAAAACACATGGCACTTCTCGCCAAACAAATAATGTCGCCATATTTTCAATGCAAACACAATGGCGGCTAGTTCGAGATCATGGGTCGGATAATTTCTCTCGTGTGGCTTCAATTGTCTCGACGCATAGGCCACAACTCGACCTTCTTGCATCAATATGCAACCCAACCCAAGTAGGGATGCGTCACTATAAATGACAAACTCTTTACCCGATTCGGGTTGCACCAAAATTGGAGCTTCAGTCAGATGAGTTTTCAGTTGATCGAAGCTTTCTGACATTTCTCCGTCCATTCGAACTTAACATCCTTCTGAAGTAGCTTCGTCATTGGTGTGGCTATCATCGAGAAACCTTTGACAAATCGTCGGTAATAACCGGCGAGCCCTAGAAAGCTCCGGACTTCGGTAACATTTCTCGGAGGCTTCCAGTTAAGTATGGCTGAAATTTTGCTCGGGTCAACTCGAATACCCGATGCGGATACCACATGACCCAAGAAGCTAACCTCTCTTAACCAGAACTCACACTTACTGAACTTAGCATATAACTGCTTATCCCGCAAAATTTGCAACACTTGCCTCAGATGCTCAGCATGTTCGGTCTCATCTCTTGAATAGACCAAGATGTCATCAATAAACACAACTACGAACCGATCCAAATACGGCCTGAAGATCCGATTCATCAAATCCATAAACACTGCAGGGGCATTAGTGAGCCCAAACGGCATCACTAAGAACTCGTAGTGACCGTACCTCGTTCTGAAAGCAGTTTTGGGTACGTCCGAATCTCGAATCCGCAACTGATAATAACCCGATCTCAAATCTATCTTTGAAAACACCGATGCTCCCTTTAATTGATCGAACAGATCATCAATACGCGGTAACGGATACTTATTCTTTATCGTCACTTTATTCAGTTGACGATAATCAATGCACAACCTCATGGTTCCGTCGTTCTTTTTCACGAACAATACTGGTGCACCCCAAGGTGAGAAACTCGGTCGAGCGAAACCTCTATCCGTCAATTCTTGCAACTGAGCTTTCAACTCTTTTAACTCGGTTGTGCATACGATACGGAGCGATCGAATTGGCGTAGTTCCAGGTACAAGCTCAATGCCAACTCTACCTCCCGAACAGGTGGCAACCGGTAACTCTTCAGGAAAAACATCCGGGTATTCACAGACCACCGGTACCGATTCGGGTTTCTTTTCTAACTCCTTGTCATCAAGTACATACGCGAGGTATGCTTCGCACCCTTCCTTACATATTTCTGGGCCAACATTGCTGATATTACAGCTGGCCAACCCCCTTAAGTCCGTAGACTCAACTCGGATTATTTCGTTATTTGCGCACTCAAATCGATAGTCTTGCTTTTGCAATTCACAACCGCATCATGCGCGGTTAACCAATCCAAACCAAGATAACATCAAACTCGTCGAACGGCAAAAGCATCAAATCGGCTGGAAACAGGATTCTCGGATTATTAGAGGCATCTCTTACACACTTTATCACAAGTACGCATTGACCCAAAGGGTTTGATACTCGAATTACGAGCTCAGTAGACTCAACAGGTAGAGTCTTACTGGGTGCTAAGGTTTCGCATACATATGAATGAGTAGAACCAGGGTCAATCAATGCAATCACATTAGTATCAAAGGAGTGAAGTACCAGTGATGACGTCGGGGAAGGATGCCTCCTCTCGTGCGCGAATGGCATATGCTCTAGCAGGAGTACGGTTCTCGGCTCGATCGGCCGTATCAGAGGCCCCCTCTGACTACCACCCTGCTCCTAAAATTCTCGGTGGTCTACCTCTAGATGTCACTCCACTAGGTCTTGCACCTTGAATCTTATTCTCTCATCCAGCTCCGTGCATCTCTAATGAAGTGGTCCTTCGAACCGCATCCGTAACAGGCCCTGCTAGTAGACTTGCCCCACATTCACCTAGGTGTCGTTTCCACATTGGGGGACATTCAGGTTTCTCGTGACGATTATTGCCACACTAGCTACCGAAGTAGCTCGGAGCCCATCGATGGTCTTGCCCTGATGGAAATTCCCGCAGTCGCCCTGACTTATTAATGTCCTCCCTGAACTTCTTTACAGCTGAGAACGGAGCTTTACCCGTCGATCTTTTACGATAATCTCTAGCTTCAAATTCAGCCTTCCTCTTTCCTTCCAAGTTCTTCCGCCTTGCAGGCTCGTTCGCTAGTGTTACGAATTCTTTATTTCCAAATACCCATTAGTAGCTTTAATCTTCATTCATCCTTCCTCGATCTTTTGCACTAGCACCTCTCAGCTACACACTCCCGGGATACCTACTAGTCTTACGAATTCATGTTCGTATTCAGATACAGTCATGGCCTTGCTTGAGTTCCAGAATCCTTACGCTTCTGATCAATGAACGTGCTAATAAATTTCTTCCGGAATTCCGTTTGAAAGAAGTCCCAATTACTCGCTCGTTCGGACTATGGAAATCAAGGTCTCACCAATAGTAGGCTGAGTCTCGCAACAAAGATACAGACATTTTAGACATTCATCGGGTGTGCATGACAATTCATCGAACACCCGAATGGTGTTATCAAGCCAGAACTCGGCCCTTTCGGCATCATCAGTTACTATGGCTTGAACTCCTCGGCCCCACGCTTCCTAATCAAGTCTACAGGTGGCTTACTCAGCCTCACAGGATAGCGACTGATGGCATTACAGGCTCTTGGGGTGGATTATTCAAATTTGGGAATTGTTGGACAGCCGGGTTGGTTCGGGCTATGCGCGACCCACTCATTCATCATGGTAAAGAAGGCTTGTTTAGCCCCTCACCTTGATTATTCGCAGATGACTGAGGTTCAACAGGCGGCGTCCTTATGCAGGAGAGCCGCTACGCTCTCACGTCATCCGCTAGGGTTCTTTCTTCACCGGGATCCATTTACTAATCAAAACAAAAACATTTCAACCGTCAGAAGTCATCACCTTTAAACATTACATTGGCAGTATAGCTATCTACGGCTATGTAGTTAGCGACTACCTAGCTCTGATACAATAAAATGTACACCCAAGAAACACCGGAGTGAAATGTTAACTGACTTTAACCCCTTACAAATTTATTTCCAGACACTGCCCAATCTGTGTACTAGTCGTTTTAAAATCATATCTTGAGTTTGTAATCGAAAATCAGTTTGTATTTTCCCAGAACTAGACTCATGTGCCCATCTATTATTTTTTTCTAGAATTTTTGGTCGGCCAATTAGTACAGTTTATTAGTCAAAGTCTCCCAAGTTGCAGGGGTCGACTACACTGACCTTTGCCCATTACGACTTGGATATCTCCTGCACGGGCTTCATCTGATGCCGTTTGTTTCTATGAAAACTAGACTCAGAGAGAATCTGTACATAATGGTACGACCCCTAATATCTCTGGTTAATTTGTAATGAATTTCCAAAGTCGGAGCAGGGAATCCAGAAACCGTTCTGGCCCTGTCCCACAATAATCTGATTATCTCTTAATATACTGCCCATATGATCTTTTCGTTACTTCCTCATGAAACAGACTCATCGAGCTTCGATTACATAATTTATTCATCAATTAATTCCACTCCTACTATTTTTAGTGATTTTTCATCTCATGACACTGCTGCTGCCAGCATCTGTTACGAAAGTAACTAGGTCCATTTCATGCCTACCCTTGATCCAACTCCAATCGAACATTCGTGCCATTTTCGCATGGCTTAAAGTTTACATGCCAAAAGTTCAAACACAACGTAATAGCTTATACATGCCAAAATGTTCTTCTAAGCCAACTAAGAAGAAAGTACCAAAACTTGCTATCCGGTGTGATGACTTCGATGACGGCCTGACCCCGCAAAAATAGATGAGTCCAAGCAACCTATAATGGGTGACAAGGAAACACCGAGTGAGTTTATAACTCAGTAAGTCATAAGCAATGCCACTACCATCCATCAATAACATTATCACAAGAGGAAACAAAATGGAACGAGACAATTTACTCCATCCATACCGAACCATACCATAGTTCCTCCAACCTATCGATTCAATTTCATATCAATTCATGCATTCACAATCCATATACTCATCAATAGGACATTGAAGCATTTTCATAAATCAATTTATTTTCGTTACAATCAAACAACAAAACGGCCTTTCACCCATCCTACGATAAATTTTATGTACGTGACTTAAGTATAGTTGTCACATAGGTTCACTTACGAGCTCAACCAAGTTAAGCATAGCACATATTAGCCTTACTCAAACCTTACCGATCCGCTTCCCGATCGACTCAATAGGTCCACACTAGTGTCCATAATGATTCCGAATGTTTTGAGCCGCACACTCAGTGCTATTAATCAACTCGCACACTAGTGCTACTATAAATCGCACACTTAGTGCTACATAGTCAAACTCGCACACTTAGTGCCGCATGGTCAATTCGCACACTTAGTGCATCATTCATTCGCACACTTAGTCAACATAGTCAATCGCACACTTAGTGCTGTACAATTTAATCCGCGCACTTAGCGCAATCTCATGGTCATAAATGGTTATCCCGCACGTTAGTGCCGGAGATCAACACTCAGTACATCTTACCTCTTTCTTTCATTCAACAATTTCATCATCACATACGTACATGCATATATATATATGTATATTTATTCATTCCATTCAGCATCAATACATAAACATTATGACCATTGAAATAATACCAACTACATGCTTAATGACTTACCTCGTGTTGGGTAAGACGTTCAACTCGGCTACTCGATGACTTTTCTTTGCCTTTGCTCGATTCACCTCCTTTAACTCCTTGAGCTAAATCAAACAAATTTAACTCATTAAAGTCTCATTTGCTAGCTATGGCCGAATATGACAAGGAGTTTATGGGTCATATGGCCACCTTTTAGCTCAAGTACACCAATGGTCATATGCATTTTTAATCACATCAAATGATTCAATACAATTCACTCGAACATCAAAAGAGAACCTCAAGGTACTTAGTCCATATACACATTAGACATTAGAGTCACATATGTACGAATTCACGATCATTCGAATATTACTAATTTTCCCTAGCGAACCTTTAAGTAAGATAAAGCCATCAAATGCTTACCTTGCCGAACATACACATCAATTAGTGCTCATTTATGGCCGAACACACACATGTCTATGTAAGGCCGATTGCAACACTCAATACACCTAAAGTATGGACACTTGCATGATAAACACCATTCTATTATTTTACTCCAAAGCCGAATGCCTCTCAAGCCTAAGCTCATGATCCTTTCATCATTAAGCAGTGTTATAGACACTAACATCCATTTTCCAATTTGAACCCAATAAAATATTAAACAGAAAATCCATTAGCCGGAAACCCATACATGACATTACGCATTCCACCATCGAAACATCGACAATATTGTCCAAGGACATCAAGCATTTTTTTGGTGTATTACATATATGAGCATTTAGAATTTATATTTTTTGCAAGATCATATTCTTCCTCAACACATCTCTCAAAACTAAAGAAGTAATCAAATTTCCTTCTTAATAGCCAGCCGAATGCTCCATCATCCATCAAGTTAAAATTTGCATGGTCTAAAGTAAGAACCATGTAATTACCTAAACAAGCTAAAATTTCACAACTTAACACAATATAAACCTTATTCAGCATTCAAATGGCCGAAAGCCTTTGACCCCTATTCCTTCCTTCAATTCGCTTAGGAAGAAACAAAGTATGAACACGTTAGTTTTCTCACCCATTTCCCCCCCTTTTTCAAGCTTCAAGTGACCGGAATGTTTGCCCCAATTCTTTCTTTCAATCCGGCCAAGAAGACAAAGATGATGTGTCTTCATTACTTTTCTTTTTATTCTTTCTTAATCTATTTCCTTTCTTTTGCATAAAAATAATGGCCATTTAATTAAGATTTAATACATATATATATATGACCATCATGGCCGGCCACCACTTAAAATAAAAGGGTATTTGACATGCAAGTACAACTATTTGCAACATGCATAAATGGGCCACCTTACATTAGCCTAGCACATTTCTAAATTTTCTCACATAAGTCCTATTTAATAAAATTTCACTTACAATTTACAAAATTCAACCATGAAATTTTAACACATGCATATATACATATTCTAGACAATAAATATCACATTCAAACATTTTGGTGACTCGGTTTAGCGGTCCCGAAACCACTTCCCGACTAGGGTCAATTTTGGGCTGTCACA